>NC_066584.1:232212993-232400493 GCF_024323335.1 Lathyrus oleraceus
ACAATGCTCAAAGGAAAAAAAGTGTCTTCCACTTTCGCGTCTATTCAATCATACATTGACACGCCTGGAGGACGTCGAATACTTAAATGTTATAGCACCTCAGCATCACTAGTTTCACAACCTACATTCTGTAGGCGTACCCGGATAAAATCTCTAGCGTGTTCCCCTGTTTGTGAATTAACTTGTAATTCTTCTTCCGAAAGAATGAGAGGGGCATTGAGACCTCAATGCGATTTATTTCTCTACATACATTTGTTATAAGGGCGTTTGGCGACCAATAAGAAGAAGTATCTTCCTCCAAAGAAACCTCATACATCCTCTCTGACCCATAATCGTCGGATATCGATATAATTTATGGCCCTACGTGACCATCATTATGAGAAGGATGATGAGAATCATGGGATGACCCAGATGAAGTTTCCACTTTAAAACCACTCACTAAATCAATGGTGTTATCATTCATCATATCTAAAAGCATGAAATGCTAGAAAAAAAATCGAGTTAGGAAAGTACCAGATGGTAAGAGGATGACGAAGCAAAGGGAGGGAAAAAAAGTGAAAGCTTTGAACAAAGCATTGAATAAATTCTGAAGATATCCTCGGGAAAAAAAGAGCAAAAAAAATTCTATGAAAATGTAACTTAAATTTTGAAAGCTAAAAGATTGTGAAAACATCAAAATATTTAATTCACTCTATTTATAAGCAATGAGAGCTAGATGATTAATACCAACTATGAACAAGAGATCACAAGAACAACTACAATTCCACTCAAGAAAACACACCAAACTCAACTGCACTCAAGCACCCTATGAATTGTGTCACCCTCTAGCTAATCACATCTTCGTACGTGTCAGGAATGAGTGATGATGAGTCTCAATGATAAAACCAATTAAATGCGCATGTTCCCCATTACTTTTCGAAATTGATCCCAAGCAATTCAATTCTACTTTACGTCGGACTATAATACGGAATTCAGTCAATGATACTTAAGGCTTACCCCGAATCTTTCAGCGCTCGACCAAGCCTTGGAGGTAACTATTCTAGATTGGCCAAAGACCCAATTGGCAAAGGTCCAATACGTCTCAAACCCACTCTACTCGACCCAAATATAAAAACAATTCACATGCGATGAGAAAGTACAAAAATCTATGATCTTTAATTTCATTTTACTCATCTTGAATCTTGAACTAACTTAGGCGTTCGGGTGCTAACCATGCAAGTCATCTGCACCGCCGTAAAAGAGATCAAAACCACCGTTATCCAACTCTCTTCCTTTCTGGTTCCTTCGTGGAGTTAGATCATCATTTTCCACTTCCCGACGGAATTATATATATATATATATTATATATATATATATATATATATATATATATATATTATATATATATATATATGTATATATAAATCTATATGTATATATATATATAATATATTATATATTATATATATTATAATATATATATAATATATATATATATATTATATATATATATATATATATATCCAAAAATATTTAAATACTACTAAAGTATGATTGAACTTAAAAAATGTGAATTATTTATGATTTTTTATTTAAATTGGATTTTTTTTAATATCATAGAAACATATTTCAATATTATTAATACATTTTTTTTTTACCTATTAACAACATTTGATACCTTTTGAGAATGAATATTTAAATAAATTAAATTTCATAGGTATATTTATTAACACATTATATTTATTATTTTTTAAATTATATTCAAACAAAATTAAAAAAATGTTTCTTATAATATTAATTTGTATTAAACTTTAACTGAACGTTTCTTTTCCTTTTAATCTTGTATAGTTATTTTATTTGTATATTAATTTAATAAAAATTTAAATATTATTTTAGTGGTTTAAATTTTATTTAAGCATTCATTTTCAAAATGTGTCAAGTGTTGTGAATATGTAAAACAATAAGATATTGTATTTAATAATATTAAAATATGCTTAGATGGTATTACAAATCATACTCAAATCATAAATCACAAATAATTCTCAGATTTTGAGTTCAAATATGTTTTAATAGTATTTAAAATTTTAAAGCAATATATATATATATATATATATATATATATATATATATATATATATATATATATAATAATATATATATATATATATATATATATATAATATATATAAATAATATAATATATATATATATAGATATAGATTATAAATATATATAATAATATATATATATTAGATTATATATATATTAAAGTAAATATATAATATATATATATATATATATATATTATATATATATATATATTTTATATATATATATATAGATTATTATATATATATATATATATATATATATATATTTATATATATATACTATAAATAAGTAATATATAAGAATAAATATATATGTAAATATATAGATAATATATATATATCTTATATATATCTATATATATATATATAAATAATAGTAAATAATTATAAATAAATATAAATATATATATATATATATATATATATATATATATTATTTTAAAATATAAATATATATATAATAAATAAATATAAATAAATATATATATATATATAATATATATCTATATATAATATATATATATATATATATTATAATATATATATATATATATATATATATATATTATATTATAATATATATTCTTATATATATATATATATATATATATATATATATATATATCTATATATAATATTATAATATATATATAGTCACAGTCTAAATTTAAGACATCTCATATTTAAAAAAAAATGTATGTGTAGATAGATTTGTTTATGCTAATTTTATTTTCATTGATTATGACGCTTTGTAAAGTTTACTTTTTATTTGTGCTCTTGAATGTTTTTTAAAATATATATTGGATATATCAAACTATCATTTTTTTTGGCTGTTTAATGTATTAAATTTGTATTTTCTATTTTTTTTTAATTTTTATTCAACAATATACTTTCACTCGAGATAATCTTATTTGAGGAATGTTTTATTTTTATCCAATAATTTACTTTTATTCGAGATAATCTTATTTTTTATTTTTATGTATAAATTTTTAAACTTTTGATAAATTGTTTTTACTCGAAATAATCTTATTTGAAGAATAGTCGATATTTATGGGTATTTCTTGCAAACAAGGAAGTACTTCATCATTTTAAAATGATAATCAATTTTCTCAATGCAATTAATGTTTCCATTAATATTAATTATTATTTTATCTTTTCAATACCTCCATACTTTTCTAATAATTTTTCCGTCAAATAAATAATAATTTTTACGCTTCTTAAATATATTATATATATAATTATATATATAGATATATTATATATATATATTAATATATTATATATATATATATATTAATATATATATTATATTATATATATATTATATATATAATATATATTATTATATAATATCATATATTTTGGTTAAATTCTAGTTTTAGTCCTTCAATTTGGTATGATTCATAAAATTAAGCTTTTTTTTATGAATTCAAAAAGTTTTGATTCCCTAATTTTAAATTCAAATATCTTTATTCTCCCTTGGTTCAATAACAAAGCAGAATGAAGGAAATGAAGGAAAAAAGACAAAAAGGTTGGAAAAGATCACTGAGAATGATATTTATCTAAAGAGCTCAAAATATAGTGGTGTTGTCAAGTAAAATTCTATGATTTTATTGATATCAACGTTTAAATTTTGTTAATAAATAATTTTAAATTTTCTTATATCTTATGATTTATTTTGACATACAGGTCGAGTAATAATCGGTATGAAACATTTGTTTCTTATTTATTTGCTTCTCTCAAACAAACATTTTATACTAATACTTTTGTGTTCTCTTTTTCATTTGTATATTTTCAATTATCTCAGTTTATATTGGTTAGTAGTGTTTTTTTTTTTTTTTACTTTTGTGCAATATTTAGTTTTAAATACTAATCTCTAATATAATCTTTTATGGATTGTTTGATATTTTTGGATATTTTGTATGATAGGGGAATTTGAAACTGAAATTGAAACCGTCAAAACTCACGATTTATTTGCTATTGAAAAATAGGAAGAATCTACACTTATAAATTTTTCTGTATGTTGTTTGAGGATGGGCGAAGGGAGAATCTAAGATTTCTTATATATTAAATAGGATGATGTTTGTAACTTTAAGAGTAAAAGAGGGTTAATTAAGAGTTAGGGACCTCCTACTATTTAATTTAGCCCTTTTAGCTAAATGGAGATGGGATGCATATAGGTGTTTCAGGTCTTTAGCGTGATATTCTTGTAGGTAGGTATGATGCTTCAACTGTTTTCTCTCTTGGGGAGAGGACATCAGATTTTCAATCTAATTCTACTTGGTGGAAATATGTGTCCCTTCTCGAGTCCAAAGAGAATGATCCCACTAATTAATTAGTTGATGGTATCTTAGAAATGTTAGGTCGGGCCTCGAAACATCATTTTGGAAGAGTTTTTGGTTAAGATCCATTTCTTTAAAGAATTAGTTTTTTGGTCTGTTTTTAATATGATGGTTGATTCTTTTGGGATATTAATGATCTCTTATCCCTTATGTGGGGATTTAGTTGAGTCGGTCTCCCATCTTTTTGTCACTTGTGAGTTAGCTCTGTTGTATAGTTTATGATCTTCTAGTGATTGAGTTGACATGTCACTACGCCAAATAAGGGAAAAGAGGGCGCTTTTTTTGGCCTATAACAGCGCTTTAAAGCGCCCTCTAATCTGGCGCTGGCATAGGTAAAGACAGCGCTTTTTTTCCTAGTGAAAGCGCTGTCTAAAGTGGCTCTTTAAGCCCTTTAAGGGCCACTTTAGAGGGCGCTTTCTCAAAAAAGCGCCCTCTAAAGTGGAAACATTTAAGGGGGTTTAGAGGGCGCTTTTACTGGAAAGCGCCCTCTAAAGTGGAAACATTTAAGGGTTTAGAGGGCGCTGTCCAGTAAAAGCGCCCTCTAAACCCTTAAATGTTTCCACTTTAGAGGGCGATTTTCAGTAAAAGCGCCCTCTAAAGTGGGTGGTTATTTAAATTTTTTTTTTTAAAAAGCGCTATATTTTTTTATTTATTTTAGACAACCTGTATATTGAAGCAGTACACCCAAAACTATATAATTTGAAGCCCTTTTTCACACATTGCATTCAACAAGCCTTATATACAACAATCCATACATATACAACAATCCACTGATATATAATCGTTTAACTTCTAAAGATTCTATATACAACCAATTCATAACTTAAAAAGAATAAAACTAAGTAGCAAAAGCATCTCTGAGATGTATGTTTTTTTTGCTAGCAGCAGTCTTCTTAGCAACAACCTCTTTTTGTTCAATATCAATAGCATGAACCTAAAATATCATAAAATTAGTTAGGTGATGTATAAGATCAAGAATTAACATTTTCTATGCATAATATCATATATTGTGTTTATACCTCTTTCTTTTTATGCAACTGACTCGATTTGCTGCGTAATCCCCTTATATTTTTGGTCCCTTATCTTTTGAAGATAGAATTGATATTTGTTTAGATGGACATGTTCCATTGTCGTAGAGGGATACTTTCAAATATCCAGCATCATCATCTACGCGAATGAGGCTTGACGACAATAAAGCATCTCCATCTAAACAAATATCAATTGATCATACTTTCGAGCATCCCTTGCCCCTTGCACGAATGATTGACTTCATAATAGCCATTTTACCTGTAAAAAAGAAAACAATTAAAATCAGATGACAAATGTAAAAACAATTAAAATCATAAAAGTCATTTTACCTGTAATAAAGAAAACAATTAAAATCATTTGACCTATACCTTTTTCACTAAGTTCTCTTTCTTTTCTTGGTTGGAATATGTTCTACATGTCTCTTAACAACACGGGCGGTTGGATTGATCCAAATACCCTCATTATGATCATTTCTAATATATGAATCATTTGATATAATATTCTCATCTTGATCATTTCTGGTAAACGATTCAATCTCAACATCAATATCACCTTGATCTCCAGTGTTTTCATCAATTACTTTGTTGGAAAAAAGAACTATAGATCATTTCGTACTTTTCGGATCATTGACATAGAACACTTGTCTAGCTTGAGAGGCTAGAATAAAAGACTCATCTTTGTATCCCACCCTATTAAGATCCACTTGCAAAAATCCTGACTTATCCATTCGAATGCCGTTATTATTTTCAACCCACTTGCAACCAAATATAGGAATCTGAAACTTCTCATAATCAAACACCCAAATGCGCTCGATAACACCAAAATACGAAAGATTTGCAAATTTGGGGTTTAAGTCCTTCACACTTGATATGTGCATTGCTTCAGCTACCACGGTGACACCACTATTCTGCATAGTACTTTTATCATCTTGGTCTTTGGTATAAAATGTGTATCCATTAATCGCGTATGCGCTATAAGAAAAAACATGGAAACTTGGACCATATGCTAAGCATCTCAACCTTTCTGTTATTGAAGCGGGATCTGAATAATACTTTGAATAAATATGATCCTTAAACCAAGGTATAAAACATCGATTGTGCTCTCGTACTAACCAATTTTCATTTCTATTGGGATTTAAACCTCGGAGAACATCCTTGTGAATTTCAACATACGGCTCAACCTCATTCTCATTGTGCAGAACATACAAATGCACTTGATCCCGTTCGACCCTTGATACTGCCACGATTTTATTTCCAATTAGATTTTTTCCTTCTTTCTTTTCGACAAGCTGAGACTTGGGGAGTCCGATTGACTGAACATTAGACAAATATTCAGTACAAAACTCAATCGCTTCTTCAACAATGTATCTTTCAACCATACAACCTTCTGGTCGACTTCGGTTCTTCACGTACCCTTTTAATATTTTCATATAACGTTCAACAGGGTACATCCATCTCATATAAGCTGGTCCACACAATTGTGTCTCTTTCACAAGATGAACAACTAGATGTACCATTATGTCAAAAAATGATGGAGGAAAAAACATTTCAAGCTCACACAAAGTAATAACGATTTCTTTTTGCAACATTGGTAAGATCGCAGGATTGATCACCTTACTGCAAATTGACTTGAAGAAAGAACATAACTTAGTTATAGAGCTTCTTACTTTTTCTGGAAGAATAGAACGTATACCTATTGGGAGAAAATGTTCCATTATAACATGGCAATCATGGGTCTTTAAACTCTTTAACTTGAGGTCTTTCATAGACACAAGTCTTCTAATATCTGAAGAGTACCCTTCTGGAACTTTAACTTCACTTAGAAACTTACACAATGTTTTTTTCTCCTTTCTAGATAGAGTATAAGCAGCAGGCGGTAGATATGTTCGTTTTCCTTTCTTCAAGGGTCCTAATTCAGTTCTTATTCCCATCGCTATCAAGTCCTTT
This sequence comes from Lathyrus oleraceus, assembly GCF_024323335.1. Lineage (NCBI taxonomy): Eukaryota > Viridiplantae > Streptophyta > Magnoliopsida > Fabales > Fabaceae > Lathyrus > Lathyrus oleraceus. Next base: position 232,220,401 of record NC_066584.1, read on the forward strand.
CTTGCCTTAAGGCCATCCTTAGACTTTCCTTGTATATTGAGTAACGTGCCAATAACACTTTCAAATACATTTTTTTCAATATGTATAACATCAAAAAAAATGTCTCACATACAAGGACTTCCAATACGGCAATTCAAAAAAAAACTGACCTCTTCTTCCACCCACTTTTGACAAGTGTGTGGGCAAAAGGCTTGCCAAACTGAGTATCCAAATCTTTCACCTTTTCAAAAATTTGATCATCCGTCAATATAGGTGGAGCTCTGCCTTGTTCTGTCTCTCCATTGAACGCCTTTCTCCATCCACGGTAGTGATGATTTGAATTTAAGAATCTCCGATGACCGAGAAAGATATTCTTCTGACCAAACTCCAAGCGCTTCCAATCTGTTTTATCTTCACAAATAGGACACGCACATTGACCTTTTATGCTATACCCTGATAGATTTCCGTATGCTGGAAAATCATTAATTGTGCCAAACAACATCGCCCTCTGAAGGTGAGAAAAACAAGAAAGGGGGGGTTTGAATTGTTTGAAAAATTAGCGCTTTTGCAAAAATAAATCACACAATGATTTTATACTGGTTCGCTTATAACACAAAGCTACTCCAGTCCACCCGGCCAAGGTGATTTCGCCTTCAACAAGGACTTAATCCACTAATCTTGAAAGATTACAAACAACCCCTAAGAGAGAAGAAAATCTCTTAGTCCTCTCAAGTCTACAGACTACCAAGAGTCACTTGAGGAAATCAAATAAAAATTAGATACAAGATGTGTAATCTAGAGTGCTTCTAAGAAAGCAAATATTACAAACTTAAGAACAAATTTTTCACTTGATAAGCAAAAGCTTAGTGAAAATCTTTGAAGAACAAAGATGTTTTTCTTGAGCGTGATATAATTTCAGTATAGTTTTGGCTAGTGATTTCTTTGTTTACTGAATGAGATTTCTTCTCTATTTATAGGAGTTGAAGTAGAGTTGAAGTAGCGTTGAATCTGTTGGATATTGAGATGTAGTTACGCCATTCCATTAATAGCTTCTGCAGTAGACTTTTTCTCTTAGAAGTGACTACTTACCACAATTAGTATCTTCTCTCTTGGAAGTGGAGATTAACGTCTCTTTCTAATTGAGGAAATCCATTTGCAGAACTTTAACTTGGCTTAAACGTTACTTCATCATGATTAACAATTCTGATTAGAGTCTTTGTGTATCTGGAGAAACTGGCTTCTGATGTTATCTCTTGAAAGTTCAGATGGCGCTGATAACTTCAGAATTTACAGAAGGCATTTGTTCAGAGTCAGAGCTTCTAGACTTTACTTCATGTTCAGATGCTTCTGATACTTTGTAGTTTTGTCCAGAGTCAGAGCTTCTTGAAACGAGATTCCACTCTAGATGCTTCTGATACTTGAGATTTTGCATCTGATCTTGTTTTGCATCTGATGACATCATCAGATTTATTTCTTCTTTCTACAGAACCCTACACACTTAGAAACTTTTCGTTAGGGTGCCATTTTTGGTTTCATCCTTTGTTATCATCAAAATCATGGAATCTGTTGTAGAACAATTTTTGTTCTTACACCCTCAAGTTGAAACTTTCTTTCCTATATCCATCATAAACCTCCACACCGGTCTCCCACAAAATCTTTAAATCTTCGATTAAGGGCTTCAAGTACACGTCTATGTCATTCCCTGGTTGTTTAGGTCCAGAAATCAACATAGACAACATCATGTACTTACGCTTCATACATAGCCATGGAGGTAGGTTATAAATCATAATAATCACAGGCCATGTACTGTGTGAGATACTCTGGATACCGTGTGGGTTCATTTCATCAGTAGATAATGCCAAGCGAGGGTTTCTTGATTCTTCTCCAAATTCAGGATAATCATTATCAATTTTCAACCACTGTGGTGAATCTGCCGGATGTCGATACTTTCCATCTATAATTCTTTCATCTGCATGCCAGGTCAAGTGTCTTGAATCAGTTTCACTACGAAACATGCGTCTAAATCTCGGAATAACAGGAAAATACCACAAGACTTTTGCTGGAGACAACTTGTTCTTATATCGCGAGACACCGCATTTAGGACACTCATTTAACGATGCATACTCATTTGGAAACAAAACGCAATCGTTTGGACATGCATGTATCTTATCATAGCTCATGCCAATAGAGCACAACATCTTTTTGGTCTCATATGTTCGATTGGGAAGAACATTATCCTCAGGAAGCATATCTTTCAAAAGGGCTAATAACTCTGTGAAACTTTTATCCGACCATCCATTGCCCGCCTTTAAGTTGTACAACTTTAATACCGCAGACAATCTTGTGAATTTAGTGCAACCATCATACAAAGGTTTCTCTGCATCACTTACCAACCTCTCAAACATTTCGGGACAATCCTTAAGATCTCCTTCAAGTGCTTCTGCAATGTCTTCAACTCGATCACAATCGTATGTATCTGCGCCACTATAGTTTGAGGCATAGGTCGTACTATCCCCCGGTTCAACATTCTCGTTACTTTTCTCACCATGCAAATTCCAACATGTATAACTTCGATCAATTCCATGCCTCATTAGATGCGATGTCAACTGAACTGCGTCAACCCGTTTCCCATAACAACAACCCAAGCAAGGACATATCATTCTACTGGGGTCTTCAGCGTGTGCAACGGTAAACTTAACGAATTCTGATACCCCATTCTCGTACTCTCTCGACAATCGATTGGAAGACATCCATGTATTATCCATTACTAATTAGAATAAACAAAAAACAATTTCAGAAGAGTTCAAACACATTCGGACCTAGGTTTCTAATGATACTGGTGTTGACACAAAATCATATGTTCATAGGTCGTATAACCCTAACTACTGGGTAATGTAGTCCCATTGCATGCGCTATCATCGTCACTAAAAACCAACCGTCAATTTCCTAATAAACCCAAACTATTTAAATGACTATGAATATTGAAACTTTACAGGTCGAAACAAACGTAGCATAGACAACAATAACATAAAACAAAAATTGGGCAAAGCTAAAACAAAGCAATAACATAAAACAGAAATTGGGCAAAGCGTGTACCTTTGATTGGAAGAAGGAGGAAACGCGCAGTAATAATGTAGATCTAACAGAGGTGGAAGGAAAACGCCTTAGAACCCTAACGTGAAAAAGAACGAAAATAACAGATAGTGAAATAACAAAACGCGCAGTATGTTATAATTTTAATGTTTACTAAAGGGGACATTAGAGGGCGCTTGTGGAAAAAAAGCGCCCTCTAAAGGGGGCCTAAGAGGGCGCTTATGGAAGCGCTCTCTAAGGCTTTCCAGAAGCGCTTTATAAGCTGGAAATGCACATGGACTTATAACAGCGCTTTATTAAAAGCGCCCTCTAAGGGTAACCTTAGAGGGCGCTTTCTAAAAAGCGCCATGTATTGTTGTCCCTCTATCTCCTCCTTATTTTTTCGTTTCACCTTAGAGGGCGCTTGTGGAAAAAAAGCGCCCTCTAAAGGGGGCCTAAGAGGGTGCTTATGGAAGCGCTCTCTGAGGCTTTCCAGAAGCGCTTTATAAGTTGGAAATGCACATGGACTTATAACAGCGCTTTAGTAAAAGCGCCCTCTAAGGATAACCTTAGAGGGCGCTTTATAAAAAGCGCCATGTATTGTTGTCCCTCTATCTCCTCCTTATTTTTTCGCTTCACCTTAGAGGGCGCTTTATTACAAAAGCGCCCTCTAAAGTGCGCTGTCTATTGCTCCTTATTTTTCGCTTCACTTTAGAGAGCGCTTTTGTAATAAAGCGCCCTCTAAGGTGCGTTGTCTATTCCAGTTTTTGGCGTAGTGTGTGGCTCTTCCTAGTGATCATATAAGCTTCTTTTTTTAGTCGTATCTCTCTTTAAGTGGTAGGGCTAAGTCCAAGGGTGATTTTACTTGATCTAGTACGTTATAGATGATATATTTGGAGAGTCTATAATAATGTCATCTATAACGATGTTTTAAATTTTTTGAAAGAGGTGAAGGAGAAAAGTTTTTTTTTTGTCTAGAAATGATTTTTATGTAGATAAAAGGTGAACACATGTATTTTTTCTGACTTCTTTCAGAATTATATCCTCTGCCTAAACCAATAGTGAATAGAATGTTAGCCTTGATTCTAAGGTAGGCTTTGGTTTGAAGTTTTCTCACTCTCTCGTGGATTCTGATCTGTATTTTGTGGTTTTGTCGACCTGAGCTCTAACATCTAACATGTGGGGTTCATTTATCATGCTTTATTATTTTGTTGGCTGTTGGTTTTTTCTCTATTTTTATGTGTATCTTTCAACTGAAACTTTTTGTGCCATGTGACACCTTATACTTGTACTTTGATGGTTATCTAATTTTTTTAATATATTATTTTCTAATTAAAAAAATTACAATGTCAGAATTATATATACTATATAATAATCGTAGGTGAGTGGTTACTCAAAACAAATCCCAGAAATGAAAAGCATGGGAATAATAAGGTTGATATCAATTACTCTCTTTATCTCATATTATAAAAGTTTTAGTTCAATATTGATTTGTTTCATAGTATTTATCTCTATATTTTATCAATGAATTGTTTATTTTTCTCTCTCACTAATATAATTTTATTTAATAAAAAAATAACATATGAAATGGATGAATCAAATAATAGTTAAAATATCTTCATAATTTTTTTATTAAAATTGTTTTCAAAATTAGACATTTGATTACTCCATTAATTTTCTTTATTTCAGCACCTCAAAGAAGGCCTTGACTAATTACATGGGTGTGTCCAGGTTTGTTGATGTCTTTCTCCACCATCCTCCCTTTATTTATTTCAAATTTCAATGAAATCCACTAAAGTTATGTGTCTAGCGTAAATTTGATTGAAAATTAGATTAAGACCCGCACGATGCGCGGTTATAAATTACATTTTTTCTTTTTATTGAATTATAATTATGTTAAGAATTATTATTTTTTAAAAATATGATCGATAATTTTATATTACTGATAACTTATTATGAATTATAATTGACACTTATTAAATTATTAGTTGAAATATCAGAGTTCTTATTTTAGGCATTATTATCTAAATTTTTATTATACTCTCTACAATCAATATAAGAAAAAAGTTGTGTAAACTTTAAATCAATTTTGACAAATTTTATATCTTTATATGTGACAAATGCAAGAACATTGTTATTTGTCTTTAATTTATTTGTAAAATATGATATGAAGAATATATAATAGAAAATAAAATTGAAGTTAAAAAGAAATTGTTAAATTAATATATTTTTCGTATTTGTCGGGACTTGAACCCGTGACCTCTAACGTTATGTGATTGCATCTTTTGAGAAGTGAAAATAAAATTTGGAAGCTGCCACATATGGAAAATGATGATGTGGCATAAATTATATTGAAGTATCAACATGATAATGTGTGCTTCAGATTTAATATATTATAATAGATAATAGATAATAGATGTGTAAATTTCAATATATAGAAAAATTATATTTTGTGTTTAATCTATATTTTGTGTATAGAAAAACTTATATTCTCACTAAAATGGGCCTTTAAGAGAAGACATAGGCAAATAGTTGAAATTCGCCTCACTTTACTTTCTTATGTATTCTTGTCAATCACGCTTTAGAATCATAGTTTCACAATAGCTATTTATCTTATTGATAGGCTTCCTACAATCGCCTTTCCGAGTTCTCATCACATTTATTTGCCTTGCATAATAAGTTATATTATTATAAGTCACTCAAGATATTTAGTTGTATATGTTTCTCACTTCTAAGGCCTTAAAATTAACATAAACTACAATTTAAAAGCTCTAACGTGTCTTTTTGTAAAAATTGAAAAATCACGTATATGAGACGTATCAGAGACGTATCAGCGTTGTATCAGAAATTTTCTATTTATTTTTTTAAGTAAATAAATTTGGATACTCCTTCTATACGTATCAGTGTCGTATCAAAGCGTATTGGCCTATCAGTACATATTAGATACGATATATCTGGGTTTTTGAAGTATATATGCTTCATAGGAAACAACCAATAAAAATAAGACAAATAATTAATTTTCATTTTTTACAAACACATCATAATAATTAAAAAATAAAAATTTGTTAAGAGTATTTGGATAATTCAAGTGTTGTAACCGGTTACAACAAGACAAAAGTCACTTATGAGCCGAAGAAACTGAAGTTGCATCGTGAACGTAATTGGTTAACGTAATCACGTAACCGATTACCACTGAAAGGGAATTAATTTTGTATCAGCTGTAATTGATTACAAGTTTAGTGTTACTGGATACAGGTCCGAGTTTTCTGTTTTTTCAGTTATTTTCTTATGTGACATGTATCCAAATCATTATGTAATGTTTGTATAGATGCCTTGGAGGCATCCTCATCAAAGTTAAAGAAATATCCTCACCCTCAATTATCTCTCTCTCAATTTCCTTTTTCCCTATCCACACTTTAATTTCTCCATTATTCACCAATCTTTTGGTTCCAAGTTCTAACATTTTGTATTATAGCATAGTTATGATCTACAAACACCAAGTGTGCACCATGAATTTTGTCTCCAATGAAAGAATCCATGCAAACCTATCCATTATTAAAGCGAAGAATTACAAAAAATGGTGCAAACAAATGAAAGTGTTATTTGGCTACCAAGATATTCTTAAAGTGATCAAGAACAGGGTGAATCCCCCTGTTCAAGGTACAAGAGATGCACAACGAGTAACACATAAGGAAGAGAAGAAGAAATATTTCAAGGCGTTGTTTTTGATCCATCAATGTGTGGATGGTGACAACTTTAAGGAAAGTTGGTGATTGTGAATCATCAAAGCAAGCGTGGGAAATCTTGGAGAAGGCATACACAGAGGCTGACAGAGCGAAGGTGGTGAGGTTACAAACTCACAAACATCAACTTGAATTGATTCAAATAGAAGAAAATAATATAATAAACGATTTCACAACAAGAATCACTCGATTAGTGAATCAAATGAAGGCATGTGGAGAAACAATCATGAAGTAGTATGTTGTCGCGAAAATCTTGCGTTATTTAATGCCAAGATTTGAAAATATGGTTGTAGCAATTGAGGAACCAAAGGATCTTGCAACGATGGGCAAAGAGGAGTTGTAAAGCTCTCTTGAGGCTCGTGAGAAAATGATGGAGGAGAGAAATAATGATAAGGCAGGGGCGGTGATTGCATTGCAAACTCGCTTCAACAAGAAGGATAAGAGATCGAAAGGAAAATCGCCCATGAAGAGTAAAGGGAATTTTCATAATTTTGGTGGAAGAGAGTCCCAAAGTTCCAAGAATTTGACTTGTCAAGGGGGGGGGGGGGGCAGTTGCAACAAAAATGGTGGTCAAGGCAACTTTAGAGGTGAAAAGAAGAGGTTTGACAAAAGCAGAGAGTAATGCTTTAAGTGTGAAAGGTTTGACCATTTTGTAAGAGAGTGCAAAGCAAACAAGAAGGGGCCTCAAGGAGATGAAGAAAGTTTGCAAGACAAGAGTTTGATGAAGATAATACACTCTTGGTCATGATCATAGAAAGCAAATTCAACAACAGCAGGTTGCGGGACAACTGCAACAACAATTCTGGGAATGCTGCAAAAATAGGTTGTAATCGGTTACGTGAAAGTTGTAACTGGTTACGTGAAGGAGAATAGCGATCCAAAATGCAGTGGAATTTAAAATTTCTCCTTTAGTGATCCTTACGAATGGGCATGATCAGTGATAGAATCGTTACCTCTTGTGGCGATTGAAACCTTTGATGTAGATCTAAGGAGTGATCACGAACGTTGAATGGTGGCAACGCCTCTACTCAGTCCACACGAACGAATTCCTTCAATCTCAGTGCTAGCTGCTACGAATGAAAGCTTTGAGTGAGAGAGAGAGAGAGAGAGAGAGAGAAACGAAATTTCATATGAACAAATTCTTCTGCACAAAGGGTTCTATTTATAGAACCACTTGTGTGGGTTGTAAGCTAAAAAGCCCACTTAAGTGTATGTGGCCCATATCTTATGATATACCAAAATCACTCAAGCTCGTGGTACCTTACCATATTTCGTATTCTACTTAAGTGCACCGTACCTTACGATGTTCTACAATTCACTTAAGTGCACCGTACCTTACAGTGTTCCTTATTTACTTTATCTCTCATCAATCCGTCCTTTTGTGTGTGACCCTGTAGGTTCTCACGACATTGGTAATTATATTAAATCACGTATTTAACATAATAAACAGTGAGCGATATCTAGCAACATATCACTGCTACCCAAGACACGAAAATGTCATGTGATCTGACAAATCCTTTTGTGATATTACTTATATGTACAATTACCCTTTTGCCCTTATGTCTATATTAAACACAAGGCATAGACTGTGTCAGCCTTGTCCAGTTCAATATTGAGCCCGTAGACATTTATCTTGTTATACAGGATGGGAAAATTCCATCTAGGTCACTCATGTCCCTCAGCATGCTTCATGGAGTACCCATTAACTGTCTTTATGGGTATCCAGTTATGGACATTGTTTGATCAGCAATAAGGCACTCGACTCTACATCTAGGGTCCATAGTGGTTTCAGGTAAAAGGGTGGTATACACCATTATCACCATGAGAATAACTTATGACACTTTGCATAACATTCTATATAGTATTCTCATAGTGGATCAATCCAGTATAAATATTACTCTTAATATTCATACTTATGTTTAAGACTTGATAACTCCTGATCCATGATCCATGAGATGTGATCATCAGTCTATATACATAATAGTCTTAATGATTTAATGTTATTCCACTTCACAACAAAGCTCGACTACGGATACTTTAAGAATATTGTCCTTATGTTTAGTGGGATCTCATGATTAAGTCACACTTGATACATTAAACGGACTAGCTATTCTAGGGACTTTATTAAACAAACATAATAAAGAAAAATGCTTTTATTATTAATAAATAATTCGATACAAGTACCAAAAATATTGGCCTCTAGGGATTACACTAACATTACATGTAGAAGAAAATGTTATGGTGACTACGAGAGAATGAGTCCAGTGAAAAACAGTTTGTAATTGGTTAAGTGATCCAAAATGTATTTTTGTTATGAAGGAGAAGCTATAATCTATTGGGAAGAATAATACTTGGGAGTTGGTTGATCTATCGGACAGAAAAAAGCCAATTGATGTGAGATGGGTGTTCAAAGTGAAGGCAAATCCCAAGGGTGTAATAATCAAGCATAAGGCTCGATTAGTTGCAAAGATATTCTTACAAATTAAAGGCATAGAATTTGAAGAGTTATTCACACCACTTTCTAAAAGTGTTAGTTATGACACACTTTCACTTATTTTGAGCTTTTTCCTTATAGTAGGGTCTAGACTCATTCCAGACTTTTTGCTTATAATTTTTTTGTCTTGGATAAGTCTTGACTTTGGATTCTGAAATTTTTAGAACCTTTGATCCAAAAGTCTCGAGTTTTGGTTTCTTCAGAACCTCTGACTTGAGAGTCTTAGGTTCTGATTTCTTCATAACCTTTAAATTTTGAATCTTAGGTTCTAATTTATTCAAAACCTTTGAATTTTGAATCCGAGGTTCTGATTTCTTCAGAACCTTTGACTTGAGAGTCTTAGATTCTATTTTCTTCAGAACCTGTGACTCATCCCTCTCAAGTTATGACTGGTTCATAACCTTACCATTGTCAGTAGAAAGCACAAAATAAGTGTTCAACCCTTTTTGAGCAGTGCTTGAAGAAGAGGGGTTTTAGGGTTTTTATAAAGTTATATCATTTGGAGTGAAACCTTTTTCATTGTAACCTAGACCTTCTCCTTTTCTCTTACTTACTTCATAAATCATGGAAGCAAGTTTAGTTCTTTCAAAACAAGTTATGAAATCTTGAAGAGCCATTTCATGCTCACTTAAGGGTTTATCAGACACTTTATTTACTTGGGCAATATGGTATCGTTCAAGAGATTCAATTTTATTTTGAGATGACTTTAGTTCTTATTTCAAAAGATCACATTATATTTTCAATATTTTCACGTGTCTTGCCTTGTCATGGCACGACTCATGAGGTATTGAATACAAGAGATAAGATCAGAACGAGATAAATTAGAGAATACCTCATCCTCTTTTTTCAGATTCTGAACCAAAATATGTTTCATATCATGTGTTAGAGGATGTGAAGACCATCATTGCTAGATTGGCTTCTCCTTCATATTTATCTGAACTGTCTTCATTATCAAGTTCATTCGATGTTTCCATGAAACTCTTCATGAATTTACTTCTGAATTTGTCCTTATGGAAGCTTCCTTTCTTTGTTTTTTCTTTCTACAGATCAGGACAATCAACTTTGAAGTATCCATGCTTCTTGTAGTTGAATCAGCCTTTCTGATAATCATTTTTGTCCTTAGAACTAGAGCCTCTAAAGCCACTGCTTATACTAGATAATCTCTTGTTCCTTTCATCTAGTTGTTGAAACCTCTTGATGATAAATACCATTTCCTCATCATCAGTGTCACCATCAGAACCTTCTTCATCAAAAGCTTCTTCTGGTTTTAAGACTTTTGAGGATCTGACAACTTTATCATCAGATTTCATTATCACTAACTTCAAAGCCAGTGATTTAGATTTCTCCACTGGCTCATCTCTATTCATCTCGATATCATGGCTCTTAAGATCTTCTTAACATGGTTATATGTGGTATAACTTTTGTTCAGAACCTGAAGGCCTGATACAAGAACTTGAAACCTAGAAAACATGGTTTCAATATCTTCATCATCCTTCATTCTGAACATCTCATAATGATGTACTAGAAGGTTGTCCTTGTTCTATTTTACTTATTGATTTCCTTCATAAGTAGACCGTAAAGACTTAAAAATAGTCTTAATGGTTGACTTATAAATGATTTTGATGTACTCAGAATGAGGTAAAGAATCCACCATAATGCCTTTAACTCTATGATGTTTCCTATAAATTTTCTTCTGAGCTGGTGTGAGAGTTTTCCCATCATTTATCATTCTAACACCATTGACTTCAATGTTAATGTCTTCTTCAATGATATCTCATAACTCTTCATCAAGACCAATTATATGTGTGTACATATTTCTCTTCCACCATTCAAACTCAGTGGAGTCTACATTGAAAGTTGGAAGTCGAGCAGTATAATTATTTTTCTCAAAGGTACTGTAGTCATGATTGACATTGTGTAGTGGTAAATTCATGACCATTGAGTTATGGATAAGCTTAATGTCAATAAGACCAGAGTCGTCACCGCACTTTTATTGTTTCCAAAGGAAAAGGGAAAAGTATGAACAAAACCCAAAGATAAGAAATTTTCAAATCAAAACGAATAAAATGCCAGAGATTACAGATAAGGGGGTTGGTTACACAGAGGGAAGGTGTTAGCACCCAAAGTGTCCTAGGTACTCCTAGGGAGCTCTTTTTTATGTGTGTATGTGTTTTGGTATAAAAGATGTTTGCAATAAATAAATTGTGGGGATGAGAAAAGAATTCATTAATTATATTTTTGTGTTTGACAAGACCTTCGGACTTGTGCCTACGTACCAACATAAAAATGAGGGATCAAAACCTCGTAGTTCGTGGTATCAATTTCAAAGTGAGTGAATTGCTTTTAACGAAAATTTAAGTTTAAAAGAGGCACAAAAGGCCTAAAAGAGTTTGAATGAGTGTTAGTTCTTTTTGTCTTTTGAAAATTTTAAGTCAATATGGTTAAGTTCATTTACAAGTTTGATTAAGAAAAGAGTGTAAAAATGCAATGACATAAGGCCAAGGTTTCTAATTTGCAATAAAGAGTCTAAGTTTTGAAATCACAAGCAAAAAAGGTTTTGAAAAGGGGGGAGAGATTTGAAAGTTAATAAATTGGAGGAGATGAAGAGACTAATCCTAAGCAAAAATTAAAAGTTAAGAGTTGAAAAGATCTGACGAATGGGATGAAATCAAATAGACAAGAATGTCATATAGAAATCCATTTTTCCTTTGGACTTTAAATCAAGCAATATCAATAAGAAAGTAGCACAATGAAGAGCAAGACATCAAATAAAGATAGCCACATCCAAGCTAGAAACTTCATAGTCTTCTTCATAATCTTCTTATGTATCAGATGCCATACTCCTTGAATGGATCATGTCATACCCCGATTTTGGTCCTGAAAATTTTTCATTTTTCATTTGGCACTTGGCCTAAAGTTCATTTGCATACATTCATGCCAATTTCATATGTACCATCCATTTATATCAAATGTTGCAAGTATCCTCATAGATTCAAAAGTTTGTGGTTGAGTTCTTGACCTTGTATTCATGTGTGTCAAGCCTAAACCTTAACTTATGTTGGTGGGGTGTGCTCCTTGATAATAATATTTCACTTGATCTTAAAACCCTAATTCATGAATATTTGGACTAGTTGGTCATTGAGGGTTGATTCATCCCTTGGCCATGGTTTAGGGGCTTGATATGTGTTTCCTGATACTTTGATCCAATGTTTTGTTTCATCCAAGTTTATTCATGCTTTCATTTATAGGCATAATCATTTGATTCATTGCTTGTGGTGCATTCATATTCATACTTTCATAATGCATCAGCTATTTCTTATTGTGGATTTACTAGTTCATGATTTCATTTGCATCTAGGATCCATGGAACCTTAGTCCATTATTGCATTCCTAGGCCATGATTCCATTCACATTCATGATTCATTTCATTCTTAATTAATTAATGTCATTTCTAGCTCATTCTTTCAAGTTCCATGTTTCATTCAAATTCACGGAGCATAATTCAAATAAGGCCATTCAAACATGGTTTTAGTGGAAAATGTCATTTGAATTTAAAGTATTCCTTTCATTGAAATAAAAAGGCATCCCATACAAATGTTCATTCAATTCTCATAGCAAGCATCCAACATCATGCTCGTGACAATAACAACCTTAAACCATATTTCATCAAGCAACCTACCAAGCTAAGCTATGCTATAAGGCACAACAGAATGTACGCATAGCATGTGACTGCATTCCATAACAACAACATCATGTCTAAACCAATAGCATCATAAGATCATATTCATGGCAGTCCATTTTCATTTTAACAATCCTAATGCATTTCATACACTAGCAGCAATCTAATAGCATCAATAGCATATTAGCACATCAGCTCATAACTAGCAATGACAGCAATTAACTTCACTCAATAAGCTTAACAAATCAAGCAATGCGTTAGCAGTTCAATAACCATTATAGTTTTCATAAGCAGCATGGTTGACAAGCTTCCAACATTGATCAAGTCTCAATCCAATCTAACTCCCTATCACTGCACCAACCTCTTAGACACCGTAGTTTCCAAATTAATGATTTTCGACCTACGAAACTTAAAGGGTGAAGTTTATAAAATGGCTCTACCTCGCCCCGCCGTCCAAAATGTTGGTAGCCATTCATTTAGAATCTCGCAAATTCCGCCTGACATCACTAGCAAGTATAATGGTGCTGATAGGAACTGTCAATGATGGCTTCCACTTAAGGGAGATTGCACCGGAAAGTCGTAAGCATGATGTTACTGATGGCGTAGTTCTTGCTCCAGTAGTAAAACGGTTGAAACAAGTTCGTCCAATGCTGAGATAGAAGAAACTTGCTGGAAAAGGGATATTTTCCTCAAGATGGATATGTTCTGAAATACGTTTCGGTACCACCAAACTCCTTGTATGTGCCAGTAGTTTCAGATGGTGTCGGTATCATATCTTCGGATCCTTCTGTGACAGTTCTTAGAAAATTGCTTAGGCAGGTTGAGGTCATCAAAAGTTCTAGATCCGGTGAACCAAACTTTAAGTCTCATCAAGTGGAAGCCAATGACTCGCAATTCGTGGTTGATCAGCAGCTTCGAAAGCAGTAGCTACGGCGTTCTAAGAACAATAACAAGGATTAACCTGCAAAATAAATTCGAAAGAACACTTAATGTGAATCTCGCGATAAGTCGGCAAGGTTCTATAATGCAACTGAATCTCAGCTCAATAAACCAATCAACATAACCTGTAGGAACCAAATGCAAAAATCAGCTTAACACTAATTCACACAAGTTTTATAATAACAGAGTTCTATTAAATTAATTACTAACTGACTTCTTTCCAAACAACAAAACGAAACGGATTTGCATTCCAATTTTTACTTACAATTTCATCCTAACACGTCACTCCTTCTGCCCCTCTGACTTCCAACTCACTTATCTCTAGTTCGAATCAATTAGAAAATGCTAACGGTTACAGTGGCAATATTGTTGGTTCAGTGAACTCCAAAGAGCCTGCTGTTGAGCCTGAGAAAAATGCATCTGACCTGGTTACAGAACAAACCGAAGCCACCCTGCAGAAGCTAAAGAATAATTAAAAAGAGCTAAATCGCTTGAAGGAAATAATTGACTTAAAATTTGTTTGGTTCATCACCTGATTTTAATGCCGTTGTTGTACCAGCCGATAGAGCAACCGTAACAAGCTTTGCTCTCTTTCTCTACATCCTTCTAGGCCTTGGACAACCGATGACCGAGTAATGAAATTGCAATGTTTGGTTTACCAGGTTCTATCACCGTATCGATCCCACTTGAAGCCAATGAAGAAACAATGACTCAGGATCTTGCAAAGCATCAAACCGCACATGAATGTTCCGATTTTCACTGCAGTAAAAACAAGTAAATTAGCAAGGCGGTAAAAATTCAACAAATACCCCAAAAGAGAATTAAGACGAATTCAAAGAAGAAAGTGCACAGTTTGTATTACCTTTTCCAGATTAAACATCAAATAAGGCAGACGAAACTGGAACACCGGAAAGCACTTCCAAGAGCGTTCCCTTTCTGATCTCCATAGCCAGCTCCAAAACCCTAACAGATTGGGTATAAAAGGGGGCGGATACTATAGAAAAGAGGAAGGGTTTTAGTAGCGGCGACAAAAACCCTAGAGAAAAAGTGATAGCAGCGAAGGAGGAAACCCTAAAATTTTGAAGAAGAAAGCAGAGAGGTGGTCACGTACCTGTTCGTTCACCTCCGAGGCATTCTGATCTGGTAAATTTTTCTCCTTTTCGTCGTTCCATGATCAAACGCGTAAACATTAGGTTTTGGAATTTGGTTTGTTTTCTGCATTTTGTTTCGATTCAATACCTAGGTTTGGTTAACGGTAGTATAGTGTGATTATGCTTCATGCTGAGGGTAGTTGTAAGCTGAAGTGAGAGAAGAAGAGGCGAAGCGAATTGCGAGGTGAGAGAAGAAGAGGCGAAGCGAATTGCTTCGTATTTCAATCGTGTGTTTTTTTCCAAAACAAACTTTGAAGGTCAAAAATAACTGATGCCTTTCCCACTGCCTCATGTTTTGTTGTTCTTCGCTTCCCCAAGAGCATTAATGGCTCTCCATCTTCCCCATGAGACCGTTGGGACTCTGTTTCCCACGCATCTTCCTACAGAATAGGAAGAGGCTCACCACAGATTTGGCCATTTGGGTCAGTCTGGAAGTGGGTCTTCACCGACCCAGGCCCATACCATTTAGGGCCTTTCGCTTAGTTTGGTTTTTACCCTAAACTAACCCAGCAGCCCATCTCGTTTTGGTATTTTCTTTATTTTGATTTATCTTGGTATATTATTGGTCATATATTTAAGTTGATGTTAAGGAAATAAATGACCATAAGTGGCCAAGTGGAGAGAGAGCGATTTCACTTCCTTTAGTGGGATGGGTTCGATACTTGGGAATAATATATCTTCATATTTTTTATGCTTACTATTTTATTTAAATCTTTTATAACTCCTTACTATTTATTTACTTTTATATTTTTATTTGATTAATTTAATTTAATTGTTAATTAGTTGTTTAGATTTTGTAAATGTTTAGTTTTTTTTTAGATTTTCTTAATTATTGATTTTCTTTTTGATAAGGGATTTTGTACGGTTAATTGATTTCCATGTGTTAGTTAATTTAATTAGGTTATTGGTATCTACGTGCATACCTTTACACATGTAAATAATCACTTTCAAATTCACTAAATTTTCGATTTAAATTTCACTAACTTTCCATAGTTTCAACATTTAATTTCATTTCCTCCCATTGGAATCTAGCATTCCAGTGGGAACTCTCGAATGATTGATTCTGAGCCACGCATTTTGGGTTAACCATTCATTCTTTTCTTTCGTCCATAAAACACTTTAATTAACGTGGACAAAATAAGGGCCGTTGGGATCAAGCATTCTGGCGTAACTCTTTGAACAATTGATCCTTATCAAGTGTTCGTTGTCTATTAAATAGTTTTCTTAAATAATTCGAATGAAAAGGACCATTAGAAACTAGCATTCCGGTGGAACCCTGAATTATCAATCTCGGGGCTTATGTCTCGTTCTTATAAATATTCATCTTCCAAACTCAAAAAATACTTAATTCCTACCTTAACACTTTTTCAATAAAGATGGAAATGGAACATGGTGTATACCGTGCACTCTTGAGATTAAGATTCAAGGTGGATGCCTTGCCTATCTTAGCTCTCGCCATCTTCTTAAAATTGTCAATGCGGTTTCTTCAAACCCCTTTCTCAATCAAACCTAAAAAATACTTAATCTTTACTAAACATTTTTGCCAATAAAGATGGAAATGGAACATGGTGTATACTGTGCACTCCTGAGACTAGGATTCGAGATGGATATCTCGCTCATCCAAGTTCTCGCCATTACTCAAAATAAATCCAACCAATCAAACTCTTTCTCGCCGCCGTGCGACTAATCAAGAACCTTTTTCATAAACGAAAGACATATTGTCTTAAGGTGATGCAAAACAATGTTTCGGCCACGATTGTTGAGTCGAGATAAGTGACGTTTTTACGAATGATGATTTGTAAATCCGTTCGATGTGTGGTATACGTCCACTCCTCATCTGTTTTGGGTAAAACAATGTTTTCTTCGATTAATACAGTATAGCTTTCGCTAAAATCGACCAACAAACAAACATTTTTCTACCCAGAACTACGTAAGCCTTGATTTCTCTTTTGAGATACGTAGGAGCAGAATTTGTAAATCTTGTCAGGCCCACTAATAAAAAACTTAGGTTTAGTCCCCTTTATTGCAAATAAATCCAAAAAACATCTTCTCTTTTCTTTTGATCCTATTATTCTTTCCCTCATAATAACTTGAGAAGACTAACATAAGCTAACATTCAAAACGAAACTAACTAAACGGTTCCCATTGAGTACAACGGACGTGAGGGGTGCTAATACCTTCCCCTTACGTAATCGACTCCCGAACCCTGATTTGGTTACGACGACCAATAATCATTGTCGTTTTGTCTTGGGTTTTATCGATATTTCCCCTTCCTTTTTAGGAATAAATAAAGTTCAGTGGCGACTCTGTTCAGTCCATCATTACGAGCGTGCGATTGCGCTTCGCTTAAAGTCGTATCCCCATTTTTCGAGGTGCGACAGATGGCGACTCTGCTGGGGAAAACAACATCCCTAAGTGAGTCAACCCTAGTTTAGTTAGGTTTTTGTATGTGTGTTAGCTTTGTTTGTTTCTTTTTTTTTCCTTTGGTATATGCTTTCTTTATCTCTGTTTTATCGTATTTTTATATCTGTATATATATCTATGTGTGGTTGTTGGGATTTTGATATCATGAATAAAGCTCTACACCCGAGCTTTGGAAAAAGAAGAGAGAACACATAAGTTTAGAATTGGAAGTTGTGTAGTGTTAGTCTCCAAGGGCCACTCCTTGCGTGCCTAGCATGAAGACTCCCCTAGAGTAGACCTGTTTGTAGATCTCGTTATAAGATAACTAGCATGTTGCATGACGTTGATTCATGAAGGGTCCATGACTCTAGGAGCCCCTCTTAGAACCAGTTTCTGCTTTGGTGGTTGCGTAATGTTGGACTCCAAGGGCCTCTCCTTGTTACACCCAACATGAAAACCCCGCTCAGAAGAGACCTTTCGTCACTCTTGTCATAAAGCGGCTAGCCTGTTGCATGATGTTGATACGATTATGGTCCATGACTCTGGGAACCTTATCAAAAACATAGAAATTATCCTGTGAGTGGGTTTATGGGTAACCAACTTAGAACTATCTATTAAGAAGCCTACCAAATAGGGTGTTTTGAGTTACCTTATGATATCCCAAAACCAAAAACCATGCATCATGATCATTTGCATAACATCATGACACTCATACAAAATTTTGTTTTCAGGGAATTTTTGAATATGCAGTTGTTAGCACAAAAAGTTTGTAATGGGTTCAGAAAGAAGGAAAGCATTACCATTCAAAGCCAAAATGCCAGATATCACCAACATATCAAGACTTTTGAATGAACTTCCCGCATGCTTCAGGGTTACTTTGCAAGGAAAGTTTGGCCATATTTTGGATCTTCTCTCAGTAGATGTTCAAACACCAGCCATCACCGCTTTAGCTCAGTTCTATGATCCTCCGCTTCGAAGTTTCTTATTCCAAGACTTTCAGTTGACTCCAACCTTGGAGGAATTCGACCGGCTCTTGGGATTTTCTATGAAAGGAAGGACACCGTATAATAGGATTGGTCAGGTACCTGAGGTAGAGATGCTAGCCCTTGCCCTCTGCATCCCCATATCTGATGCATTGGCTCATTGGAAGAGAAGGGAGAATCTCTTTGGTTTTTGGAGGGCTTACATAGAAGAAGAAGCAGAAAGGTTGTTTGTGATACATCATTGGGATGCATTGGCAAATATACTAGATCTTCTCATATATGGGCTAGTATTGTTCCCAACCCATGAAGGTTTTATAGATTCAGCTGCCATAAGTATCTTTTGGGCCGTTTGGAAGGATAAACAAAGTTTGGTTCCTCCACTACTAGCTGACACTTTTCATACTTTGCATACTCGACATCAAAAGAAGAATGGAATATTGATATGTTGCCTTCCATTGCTCTATAATTGGCTTATCTCATATGTGTTCAAGCCTGATGCTCACATCAGTGAAATGTCCAATGGGGAGTGGGCAAGAACTCTGGTGTCTTTGTCTAGTAAGGATATCATTTGGTACTGACACAAGCTGAATGTTGAAGAAATCATTATCAGTTGTGGTAGTTTCCCAAATGTACCACTAATAGGATCTAAAGGTTGCATCAGCTACAACCCCATGTTAGCTTTGCGGAAGTTTGGATGCCCTATGTGTGGGAAGCCCGATGATAAAGAGTTAGAAGAGATGGTTTTGAATGATATGGGAACCAATGATCCTTTTCTCCTCCGTAAGATCATTCGATCTTGGGAAAAGGTGCATACCAAAGGAACAGAATTAGTAAAGAAGAATGATGCAGCAAGGGTTCCTTATCAGCAATGGATCTCGGAGAGGATCAAAGTTGTGAAGCTCCATTTTTCTATAGAGATTCCTCTAAGGTCTACTTCACCAGAACCAGTCCCTGTTTCTCTTGAAGAGATGGAAGAACTTCGAGCCATGGCAGCTAAACTTGGAAAGGAGAAAGATGATCTGTAATCTGAACTCTACAAAGAAACTGGGAAAAATATGATTCTCAAAAGGAAGAGTAACCAAAGGAAGGAACTTTTGGAGGAGAGTCGTAAGAAGAACATAATTGAGCAAGATCTCAAGGAAAGAGTCTTGGAGTGCCTAGATCAGGCTGATAGTGGATTAGGTTCACTCCGTGATGAGTTAGCTAAGGCTAAAAGAGATGGACAAGAGTCGAAGCGTTGGTGGGACCTAGCCACTAAGCAAAAGAAGGAGGTAAGGGAGGAGCTTGAAGCCCAAATACAAGAACTGAAGGAGCAACTTCGAAGCTCCGAAGCTGAAGTGGTGCGTGAAAGACGTCTTAAGGAACAAGCCCAAAGAGCCTCTCAAATATGTCCTAAAGCCTGGGAAGAGAAGTGTGATGAGTTGAATACCAACAAGGAGCTAGCTAGTTATTAGAAGGAACAATATGAGTCTCTGAAGAGCCAAAACATGGGTTGGCTAAATCATAGGAAGCATTTGAATGAGATATTGGATGAGTATGAATGCACCATCAACCTTCTGCAGCCAAGTCTTGATGCATACCGCACGAAGTTGGCTAACCTCATAGAGTTTTGTAATGGCGTGGCCGTAGACTTATCATGGAAATTAGAAAATGCTCTAGAGGACATGGATGAAAATAACACTCATCCTTCTGGTCGTGACCTTGTTTTGCTTTGCGAAAGGATGATGCGAAGATTCAAAGAAGAATTGAAGGCACACAAAGAGCGAGTTGCTAAGAGGACTCTTTAAGTTGTTTGCTTCGTGTTATTTCCAATTTTTGTATTTGGCTTAATGTTTTGTACCCACTTTGACTGTGTACTTTGTACTCTTTGGCTTCATTGAATGAATGGGTATTGAATTTTTGAATCAGCTTCTGACTGTTGTTTTCTGTTTCTGTTCACATTACTTTCAAAGTGCGTGCTCAACAACTGCAAAGTTTATAAGAATCCCTAAAAATAAATAAACATAAAATGCATTCATACATACATTCATGCATTCTCCACATAAATAAATAAAAACTCATTTCGTTTTCTCTATCAGTTGTTACACATTGAGTCCTCAACACCACTACAACACCAGAGCCAGCGCTCGTCAAAGAATGGCGGATCAAGAACAAGAATTGGAGAGAGTAAGCTCAGAACTCGAAGACCTACGAGGAAACATGGGTCAAGTCATGGAGATACTACAGGTCATTAGGGCCAAGTTGGACACCCAAACGACGGTCGTTTCAGAAATCGCCGGTCCCACGATTGAACCCCAACCTGCAAGAACAGTACCAACAACTTTGCCAGCCTATGGTTTACCTCCCGGTTTCACACCTCCAGTTGAAGGCGCCCCTGGTTTTGCACAATCCACTCAGCAGACGGCTCCTCTACCAACCATCAATGAAACTCATCCAGTGGTCCACACCTTCACACCACCTCTCGTTCGTGCACATGTGCAACCTTACTTTGAGGATCAACAACATGCTCCGGACTTTTCAGACGAAGATGATGAAAGGCAGGAAGACATAAGAGGGATGAAAGAGAATTTCCAGATTCTTAAAAAAAGGTTAAGGGCTATGGAAGGTGACCAACTTTTTGGTGTTGCTGCTAAGGAGATGTGCTTAGTGTCAAGTCTTGTGATTCCTGCGAAGTTCAAGACCCTAGATTTCGATAGGTATGAGGGCCACTCGTGTCCTAAAAGTCACCTTATTATGTACTATCGAAAAATGGCTGCGCACTGATAACACTGAAATTTACCGTATTTTCGACTCCAATTTCACATGCATTCTAGTTGTTTTATTATCATTTTGTTGTGTTATTGCTATGTTTTCCTTTGTTTTCAGGTTTTTACTTTAATCGGAGCCCCGATCGAGAAAAGGAGTGAAAAAGAGCTAAAAACCCTAAAATTCAGCATTTTGTACTTGTGGCCTACCCCATGGCTGACGCCATAGACCCTGCCATGACGTGTCCAAGCTCAACTTCCCTCAACTGCCACGTTCCCCACTACTTCCACTAAGGCGCCTCATTTTGTACTTGTGGCGGGCGCCACAAGAGGAAAGTTTTTCCCTCCCATTTTCAAGTTGAATGGCATCCTTGTCATTTCCATCTTTTTACTTGCTTATAAATAGAAACTCGAAATCACTTTTACAATCATCCAAACTTAGAACAAAGGCAAACTCAAAGCAACTTTGTTTCACTTAGGCATATATTCAGTATTTTAAAGTGGTAATCGCTTCGCATTGGAGTGTTACCACAATTGTGTAATTGAGTCTGTGATAGAGTCTGTAATCGAGTTTGGAGCACTTTGGAAGGAAGTTAATCCTGCCGCCATTTTCATTTCCGCTTTGCAATTTATTCAACCCTCCAATTGGAGCAGGTTTTTATTACTTGTCTTTATCTTATTTATTTCCTCGCACTCGTTTTACTTTCATTTATTTCTCGCACTCGCTTTAAATTATTTATTTCCTCGCACTCGCTTTACTTTCATTTATTTCTCGCACTCGCTTTAAATTATTTATTTCCTCGCACTCGCACTACTTTTATTTACTTTCCGCACTCGCACTACTTTTATTTATTTTAATGCACTTTTACTTTACCATGTCTAGCTAAACTTATAAGGTTAGAATGTAAGGATCATAATTGAACCGATAATCCGTACAATTGTTCGTAGAAGCACTTAAGGGCTATTTTAACTTTCAACTTAAGTTTTCCCGCACTTCAATTCCGTTGGGTAAGATCGAAAGTCGTCCAACGTCTTTTTAAACTTAATTGTTTTTAACTATTTCAAAAACAGCGAAAGCGCTTTGTTTAGTTCATTAGGAGTTTTTAACTTAAGAAGAAAAGAGATTTTAAAACTATTTTCGGACGCGTTTATAAGTTTAGAGTCTGGTTCGTGAGAACCTCTTTTGATTAAGAAATCCAGGTTATAATACTTTTCAACTTAGTCAAGATACTATATTTCTTAAAAATAGGTTTACTACTCTAACGCAATGTGCGCCTTTTTATAAGTGACAATAAGAGGGTTTGATTAGGGAGTACAACTCGGTTCTGAATACGCGAAAGCGACAGTTCCTGTTAAATTAGTTCTTTTCAAAGTAGGAAACATTGCCCATAAGTAGTTCTATTAGCAAGTACTTGGATTATTAATTGATTATGTGAATTACATTCGACCCTGTCTTTATTGATTATATTTTATTCAACACTTTACTTTTCGTCGCACACTCTAAAAACACCTATTTCGATTGCCTTTGATAAACACCATAACAATAGATAACGATAGATTGACACTTGGTCTCTGTGGATTCGACAATCTTTTATATTACTCTGACGCGTTCGTATACTTGCGAAACACCGCATCAAGTTTTTGGCGCCGTTGTCGGGGACCAATTTCGTCAAATTTCATTTTCCTGTTGTTATATCGTTTAGACTTAGGCTATTTCCCGTCGGTCAATGCGAGGAACTCGCAGCACCGAAAGTTTATGCTTAGTATACCCTCTGGCGGAACCTGAACGTTACGCTCGCGCACGTTTATTCTTTCATAGAATTAAGAGAGTTATGGCCGAAGATCAAAACCAAAGACCTCTTAAAGATTTCGCTCAACCATCAAATGAAGAACCTAGTTCTAGTATAGTAAGCCCAACCATCCCAGCTAATAATTTTGAACTTAAACCATCCCTGTTGCAACTAGTGCAACAGAGACAATTCGCAGGTCTCGCTACTGAGAACCCAAACCAACATTTAAAGATATTTCTTCAATTAGCAGACACTTTTAAAACCAATGGAGCTTCTCCTGAGGCAATACGTTTAAGATTATTTCCTTTTTCCCTCAGAGATAAATCCCTATCATGGTTAGATTCCCTTCCACCCAATTCCATTACGACTTGGGATAACCTTAGAAGAGTTTTTCTTGCTAGATATTTTCTCCCGAGTAAAACCGCCGTTCTTCGAAACCATATAACCAGATTTACCCAAAACCGAGGAGAATCGCAGTTCGAAGCTTGGGAGAGATATAAAGAGTTGTTACGAGCATGCCCACATCATGGTTTAGAAAATTGGTTAATGATTCAAACCTTCTATAATGGACTTCATTACAACACAAAGATGACCATCGACGCTGCCGCAGGCGGTGCTCTGATGAACAAACCTTACCCTGAAGCTAGTACCCTCATCGAAGATATGGCTCAAAACCATCAATCATGGGGAGTCGAACGAGCGACAGTTGAGAAGAAGGAAGCCCAAGGAGGAGTGCATGAACTAAGCTCTATAGACATGATGCAAGCTAAAATGGACGCATTAGCCCTTAAAGTCGAACATATGTGCATAAACCCGAATACTGTAGCAGCAGTTTCGTCGGATTGTGAAATATGTGGAACCAAAGGACACCAATCTGCAGAATGCAGTCTATTAAACGAAACCCACTCTGAGCAAGTGAACTACACCCAAGGGAACCCATATTCGAATACCTATAACCCTGGATGGAGGAATCATCCAAACTTCTCCTATAAAAACAATAACCCTATTCAAAATAATACACCTCCGAGATCTAGTTATCAAGCCCCTAGATCAAATCAACCTATGCAACCTGTACCACCAAAACCGAGCCTTGAGAAAATTATGGAAAATTTTATCACCGCTCAAACCCAACAAAACAAGGAGTTCATGAACCAAAACATTCATGTTAACGAATTGATTACTCAGTTAGGAACCAAGGTTGACCAAATAGTTACTCATACTAAGATGCTTGAAACCCAGATCTCCCAGGTAGCTTTAAACCAAGCCCCTCAGACTACACCTGGAGGACAATTCCCTGGACAACCTCAACAAAATCCGAGAGGACAAGCCAATTCCATTACCCTACGAAGTGGGAACGCTTATGATGAACCACCAAACCCTAGATTGAGTGAACCCGAAACTTCTAAGGAATGTACCAAACCCCCGGACGAAGTAAAGGAACCAGAGGAACCTGAAAACCGGGAAGGTCGAGATAAAGGAGAAGAACCTAAAGACAAAACTTACGTACCACCCCCGCCATATAAACCACCTATACCATATCCGCAAAGACTCAAACAAACCCAGATAAATAAACAGTACCAAAAATTTATTAAAGTTATAGAAAAACTTCATGTAGAAATCCCTTTCACAGAAGCCATCACCCAAGTACCTTCTTATGCAAAGTTTCTCAAAGACATCCTTACCAACAAACGTAGACTTGACGATCCGAAGCCTTTGGAATGTAATGCTATTTCCGAGGACAAATTAGCAAAGAAAGATAAAGATCCTGGAAATTTCTCCATTCCTTGCCTTTTGGGTAATCATGTCATCGAAAAAGCTTTTCTAGACTTAGGAGTTAGTGTGAGCCTAATGCCTTTAGCAGTTTGTGAGAGGTTAAACTTAGGAGAATTACAGCCCACTAAGATGTCACTTCAGTTAGCCGATAGATCTGTTAAATATCTGATAGGCATTTTAGAAGATGTTCCTGTTAGGATAGGTCAGTTATTTATCCCTACTGATTTTGTTGTCATGGACATCAAAGAGGACAATGATATACCAATCCTTCTTGGTGACGAGAAAATAGAATTTATACTTTCAAAATTTCTTATGGCACCTGTGATGGGAGACTCGTGTTATGCCTTAGATATCATTGATGAATGTGTTAGAGAATTAGAACAAAAAGAAATTATAAAAACAATTAAGTTACCATCAACTCTCATAAGGGAAGATGATGACTTTAAGAAACCCTACATCGATGATAACCTTTACGAATGTTTATCCCTTACTCCAGATCCTATGCCATGCCCTAAGAAACCAACCTTAGAACTTAAGGAACTGCCTAAGAACCTGAGATATGAGTTCCTCAATGAAAAGATGAACCGTCCAGTTATAGTCAGTGCTACCTTGAGCCAAGAGGAGACGAACCAACTTTTAGACGTTTTACGAAGATATCCCTCAGCCTTAGGATATAATATCTCTGACCTGAAAGGTATAAGCCCATCCGTATGCATGCATCGGATTTCGCTCGAAGAAGATTTAAAACCCTCCAGAGAACATCAGAGAAGAATAAACCCTATAATGAGTGATGTTGTTAAAAAGAAAGTTCTTAAGTTACTTGAGGCGGGTATCATCTACCAGATCTTGGATAGTAAGTGGGTGAGCCCTGTGCATGTAGTACCTAAAAAGGGAGGCATCACAGTCGTGCAAAACGATAAAGGAGAACATGTAGCAAAACGATTATAAGGAGGATGGCGGATGTGTATAGATTATAGAAAATTAAATAAAGCAACTAGGAAGGATCATTTCCCTTTACCATTTATAGACCAGATGTTGGAGCGTCTAGCCAGACACTCTTACTTCTACTATCTAGATGGATACTCTGGATTCTTCCAAATACCTATTCACCCCTAAGATCAAGAAAAAACCACCTTTACATGCCCTTATGGAACTTTTGCCTACAGACGAATGTCGTTCGGCCTCTGTAATGCCCCAGCTACTTTCCAACGTTGCATGATGTTAATCTTTGCAGATTACCTAGATGGTATCATGGAAGTGTTTATGGATGATTTCTCGGTTTGTGGATTTGATTTCCACAATTGTCTTGCTAACCTTGAGAAAATTCTGGAGAGATGCGTGGAGGTGAACCTCGTGCTAAACTGGGAAAAATGTCATTTCATGGTGACCGAAGGAATAGTTTTAGGACATATAGTTTCTGAAAAAGGTATAGAGGTATATAAAGCTAAAATAGAAGTTATAGAAAACCTAAAACCACCAAAAACCATCAAGAAGTCCGAAGCTTTCTTGGACACGCTGGATTCTACCAGTGTTTTATTAAGGACTTCTCCAAAATAACCAAACCTTTAACTGGACTTTTAATGAAAGATGCTAAATTCATTTTCGATGAAAAATGTAATGACGCATTTAATCTTTTAAAGCAAGCATTAGTATCAGCACCCATTATGAAACCACCTGATTGGTCAGAACCTTTTGAGATAATGTGCGATGCTAGTGATTACGCAGTTGGAGCCGTTCTAGGACAAAGGAAAGATAAAAAATTACATGCCCTTTATTATGCCAGTAGAACCCTAGATGTTGCCCAACTTAACTACGCAACAACTGAAAAAGAATTACTCGCTGTAGTTTTCGCTATAGACAAATTTAGATCTTATCCAGTAGGAGCAAAAATTATAGTTTACACCGATCATGCTGCCATTCGTTACCTATTAAGTAAAAAAGATGCCAAGCCCAGGTTACTCCGATGGATTTTATTACTACAAGAGTTTGATTTAGACATAAGAGATAAAAAAGGCACTGAGAATGTAGTAGCCGATCACCTTTCTAGGCTAGAACATCTAAAACCTGAACTAGTACCCATAAATGATGATTTTTCTTATGATAGACTGATAGCTAGAGTAGAAACCATTGAAGATAATAACCTAGATCCTTATAAGCACTCTCAAAATTCCTTAGTAATAAGTAACGTACCCTGGTATGCAGACTTCGTTAATTACCTAGCTGCTGATATAGTACCCCCTGATCTTGACTACCACCGCAAGAAGAAATTCTTCCATGATGTAAGAAACTTCTATTGGGATGAACCGCTCCTTTTCAAAAGGGGTAAAGATGGCATTTTTCTCCGTTGCGTTCCAGAAGAAGAGGTAAATAATATTATCGAGCATTGTCATTCTGCATCCTATGGTGGACATGCGAGCACCTCTAAGACATACGCCAAGATTCTTCAAGCTGGCCTATTCTGGCCTACCATGTGGCGTGATGTCTATGCTTGCATTGTCAAATGTGATAGATGCCAATGCACTGGAAACATTTCAAGGCGTGATGAAATGCCTCGAAGAAACATTCATGAAGTAGAACTCTTTGATGTATGGGGTATAGATTTCATGGGACCTTTTCCACCATCCTTAGGAAACAGGTATATCTTAGTAGTTGTAGACTATGTGTCTAAGTGGATTGAAGCTATAGCTGCACCCACAAATGACACTAGGGTAGTAATCAAACTATTTAAAAACTATATATTCCCTAGATTTGGAGCACCACGTTTAGTCATAAGCGATGGAGGATCACACTTTATATCGAGAATATTTGACAAACTTTTAAGAAAATATGGAGTTAGGCATAGAGTAGTAACACCATACCACCCACAGACTAATGGCCAAGTAGAATTATCTAATAGGGAGATAAAACAAATCCTAGAGAAAACTGTTTCTATTTCTAGGAGAGACTGGTCTCAGAAGCTTCAAGAAGCATTATGGGCCTATAGAACCGCTTTCAAAACCCCTATAGGAACTACTCCTTATCAACTAGTTTATGGAAAATCCTGTCACTTACCTTTCGAATTAGAGCATAAGGCCTATTGGGCCATTAAAACTTTGAATTTAGACTACTTAGCCGCTGGAGAAAAGCGTACCCTAGGCATTCATAAATTAGAAGAACTTAGGCAATCGGCCTACGAGAATGCAAAAATATATAAAGAGAGGACAAAAGCCTATCACGACAAAAGAATAGTAAAGAAAAACTTCAATATAGGCGATCTTGTTCTCCTTTTCAACTCTAGGTTACGACTCTTCCCTGGAAATCTACGTTCAAGATGGACCGATCCCTTCGAAGTATCCAAGATTCTGAGATCCGGAGCTGTGGAAATTAAGAACGAAACCTGTAGTCCATTCGTTGTAAATGGACAAAGACTGAAGCCCTACGAAGGAGGAGACATTCCAGCATACTACTCAAGCCACACCTTGATTGATCCACCAATTCCTACTACTACAGGTGTATAAATTCTAATGGTCAAGCTAATGACGTTAAACAAGCGCTGCGTGGGAGGCAACCTATGGTTTTTCTTTCATTTTACTTTTTCGCAATTGTTTTTATTTTTATTTTATTTTATCATATTTTGCATTGAGACTAAAATTTGAATGGTTTGCATTTTCAGGATCACTTTCTTAACTTTTACAGGATGCAGGATTTCGATGACATGCACGTGGCCTATAGAGATAATGCTCAGAGAGAGCGCTACATCGCTCTGTATCAGCGCCCTATGGCACCCACATGTTATCCTGATCAGCACTGTATGGAGGCACTGGGTATCGAGCCGAGTATCTGATTCCTTAGCCACCAGCTTCACTGGGACGAGTTTGTTGATGACTTGAGTAACACCTACAGGAACCTGACTCTGGAGTTCCTGAGTTCATTCGACTATGACCCATACTCTGGACCAGATGGGTATGTTGCTTTCAGGCTTTTCGAAGTTGAGTACTCTTTCAGCCAGAAAGAGTTCGGCGACTTATTGGGTTTCCAGGCCACTCCTGATTCTATCCCGGAGACACCTATGGGATATTTTCTGGGTAAGGAAGTTGAGAAGTTTTGGAGTGATATCTCAGGTGGCGGAAGCCAGGATCCATCTATGCAGCTGTCTCATGTCATACATAATCCCGCCTTCAGATACTTTTAGATGATATTAGCACATTCCTTCCTGGGAAGGCCGGATGCAGAGACACTACTGAGTGAAGAGGAGATCTTCCTATTATTTTGTGCATCCCAGTCTCGCCCAGTAGCATGTGGGAACTTCTTGTTATACAGTCTCAGCGGTATCTCCAGATCTACCGAAGGAGTCATCCATATGGGCGGAATCATCACGCAGATTGCTGTCGCTTTAGGTCTGTCTCGCAAGCTGTTATATCTTCGGACCTACTGTGGGTACACTACCATGGACATCGACTTCTGTTTGACCAGAGGATTGATGAGGAGAGCCTCTTTCCACCCATGTCAGTTCTGATTGCTAGTCGACAGCGAGGCTATCCATTACTTCACACTGCCAGATCCCATGATGACCAGTGTGCATGATCCAGCGAATTGGAGTTATGCTCTAGAGGGTCAGGGAGAGACCGTCGAGGAACCGAGATCACCACCCATTGTTGAATACACGCCTACACCACCACCTCCCAGAATCATTGTTTTCTCTAATAATCTTTCATTGCAGACCCCAGACATCCGCACTCAGATTGCTGAGTGTCGTAGAGAGATCGCAACGCTTAGACAGGAGGTGGCTGACCTCACTTTACAGATGGGAGTGTCCGACCTCACCCATGCTACTGAAGCCGACTGTCTATATCAGGAGATCGCAGAGCTCAAGCAGGAGGTAGCCAGGCTCCGTGGAGCCTCTTAGGAAGACGACATCCCCACTACATGATCTCACCATTTCATCTTATTTTATCTCTTTTTTATATTTCTCGTATTTACATAACTCATCTTATATTATCGCATTTGGAATATTATATAAACTACATCTATACATTGATATTTCTACTTTTATCTATATATGTCTTATGTTTGCTTTATTTGCATTTTTTATTTTCAGTTATTTATTTATTTATTAGTCTAATATTTAATTTTTGTTTCATTTTTATTTTTTATTTTTACTTTTATAAAATTATGCAAGCCAATGATACTAGGAAATCACAAGACAAATGCTATCCGGACCCCTCAAAGCCAAAAGACAAGAGAAGCCCAAGCCAAAGGACCAAAATCCGGTCCAACCAGATTTTGCCTTGTGGCGCCCGCCATAGACCCTGTGGCGCCCGCCACAGCGTCTGTAAAAGGTCGGGGCAGAACCCCTTTCTTCACCATTTTTGCACCTTACAACCTTCCAAACCCATTTTTTCACCTTGGAAAAACATCCTTGAACCCTTAAAAAGCTCATACTTTTCTAACCACCACACCGTACAAATCATCTTTCTGATTTCCATTTTCATTTTCATCCGTCGGATTTCGTAAAAATCCAACCTTTTCACAAACCACTTCATCTTCTTCATCACTTTTCAAGAGATTTCAAATGGAGTTTAACAGATTCATTCTTCGAGGAGGGAAACCGGGGGATAGACAAAGAAAAATTATTGAACGGTTGCAAAATCGGGAAATCCTCCCGACAAGGTATGTTGACGAAAATTGTCTCTACACTTTAGGTATCTATCGTAGCATATTTCATTTATTAGATAACTTAGGTTTGCATAATTTCTTTTCCAACAAAGAACCCACCTATGAGCGGTTGACAATTGAATTTTTGAGTTCCTTAATTTATATTGTCAACCCTAACACTGCTGGCACAATTGGTACTGTCAGATTTAGAATGTTTGCTGTTGAATACGAATTCAGTACTGACGAACTAGCCAGCTTGTTAGGAATCCCTCATGGGGACGGTGCTATTTGTGAGGCCCCTTTGGATTCCGAATGGTCTGTTGAGGTTTTTTTCCTTCTGGGAGCGTTTATCAAACACTTCCATAAACTCTTTTGAAGGAGTTCTTGCCTCAACTATCCATAACCCGGCCATCAAAGTTTTTAGATATCTGTTGGCATGCACTATTTTTGGCCGGGATAATCCAAATAAGGTTAATGCTAGAGAGCTTCTATTTTTACAAGGAAGCCTCACAAATAGACAAATTAATTTGGTCCCGTTCATGCTTGCTCATATGACTTTAACTTTGAATAAAGCGAGACCGATTTCTTTTGGTGGATTGATAATATCTATTGCTCGGGCGCTTAACCTGAACAATGAGATGGCTACCCTAGACCCCTTGCCTCCTCGCACAATTAACCTAAAATTTATGAGAGACATGAAATTGTTCCGTTCGAGGAGAGAAGGAGGCTATATGCTAATTGTTCATGGTGTAGCCATCCCATCTGTTGTTTTACCGTGCACTAGACGTACAGATGTACGAGATGAAAGGAATTGGACCTACGCTTTAGATGCTCCACCTGTTTTGGGTCCTCTTCCTCCTAACATTCCTGATGAGGCGGGACATGACACTGATGATGAATATGATCGGAGAGAGAGATCTCCCGTACCCCATGTGTCCCCCCATCATCCTTCACCACCACACACCGCACCATCTTCTTCTTCTGCAGGTACCACTCCTGGCTTTTATATTACGGAGGAGATGTGGCGTGACCACATGGCTAGAGAGCAAAGGCGTGACGACCTACTCTCTACCATCCAGCAACAAATGACGGATAACATGAGCTTTATGCAAGAGTCGCAGCGGAGGACAGACAAGTCCTATGACACTGTTCTACAGTCTCTGCTTACGATTACCAATACACAAGCCCGTCATCAACAATACCACCAACAACACATTTCTCTCATAGAAAACACTCAGGGTACCATTTTAGGTCACCTTCGAGAAGTGAGGGCCGCTCAGAATGTCCTACAGGCGAGGATGGATCAGAGAGATCGTCGTCGTACCCGATCCCGTCGTCCACCTCAGGATGGCGAGGGCACTAGTGGTCAACAATAGGATGTCAGGTAACTCTTCCCTTATCATATTTCGAAACATTGGGGACAATGTTCGATTTAAGTGTGGGAGGAGACTCTATCGTCTTTTCTTTATTGTTTTTCTCGTTTTTTTCCTTTATCGCTTTTACTTTGCTGTTTTTAGATAGTTTATTTATTGTTATTTCCTTTTAGTTGTTTATTTTTCTTTTTAGTATAATGCATGAGTTTGACGAGTCACCAAATATAGTATATCTTTAGTACAATCCTACCTCCCCATACCTTTAGCCCCACCGGATTTTTTTTGCAAGAGAAAATAGTGTTATTCCAAAAGTTTTCAGGTTTTAAAGACATGTTTTGAGTAAGGATGCGGTGACTTGGGAGAACTTTGCGAAACATCAGTATTATTTTAGCACCATAGACTTCGTAAATATAGGAACCACTCCCGAAACCCCATATACCATGGCCTTAATCATCATTTCCGTATAAGTCCTCAGTAGTTTATCTCAGCAGTCAGCTCCGGCCTACGCATCCTCTACGTAGGGGACCAATGCAAATAAGTGAATGATCCAGAAAAACAAAAAAAAATAAAAGAAAGCAAAAAGGCAACTCCGGTATAGGTGGCCCTCACAAAGTCATTTAAACCAAAGAATTGTAAAAAATTGCTACAAAAAGAAAAAGAAAAAGAAAAAGAAAAACTTACCCACTGTTAGTTGGTTCAGAGGTATATGGCCCTGAACTCGGTAGGGCGGATTACGATCCGATCCCCCACAACTACAGTTGGGTCCAATAAAAGGGTTTACACATATTTATGTGCCGGAAACTCCATGCTCAGATCATAATCACTAACAGGCCACTCTACTATGAAACATGTACGGATAACGGGCTTAATGTGATTGCGCCTGAATGAAAAGGACACAAAAAGAGATGAAGAGGCAGGCCTAGGTATTGTGGGATAATATGGGTTGGTTAATATAGGAATGAAGTTTATGTCCGTATTCGCGGATTAGTGTCATCATGATACCCTTAGTTCACTCAGTTAGTACCTATCTCTGCATCCCGGCTTGAACTTAGAATTTTTATCTGAAGCACTCGTTTACACAAATTTTCTTTTATGAGCTTTTTAATGTTTTGCTTGAGGACAAGCAAAGGTTTAAGTGTGGGAGAGTTTGATAACACTAAAATTTACCGTATTTTCGACTCCGATTTCACATGCATTCTAGTTGTTTTATTATCATTTTGTTGTGTTATTGCTATGTTTTCCTTTGTTTTCAGGTTTTTACTTTAATTGGAGCCCCGATCGAGAAAAGGAGTGAAAAAGAGCTAAAAACCCTAAAATTCAGCATTTTGTACTTGTGGCCTACCCCATGGCTGGCGCCATAGACCCTGCCATGACGTGTCCAAGCTCAACTTCCCTCAACTGCCACGTTCCCCACTACTTCCACTAAGGCGCCTCATTTTGTACTTGTGGCGAGCGCCACAAGAGGAAAGTTTTTCCCTCCCATTTTCAAGTTGAAGGGCATCCTTGTCATTTCCATCTTTTTACTTGCTTATAAATAGAAACTCGAAATCACTTTTACAATCATCCAAACTTAGAACAGAGGCAAACTCAGAGCAACTTTGTTTCACGTAGGCATATTGTCATACGGTGAACTGACTTGGGGTGTTTTGCTTTTAATCGCAATGTCGCGGATAACAAGAGTCGCCACCGACTTTTCTTTTATCCAATAAGGAAAGGCGGAAAAGAACAGGAAAGACCTAGATTTAGATTTTGGGTTCGGGAGGTACATTATACAAAGGGAAGGTGTTAGCACCCTTTGTATCCATGGTTATCCATGGGCTCTTAATTGCTGGATCACTTATATTTTGTCTGAAAAAGTGTTCGTGAATTGCTTAAAAATGTTTTGAAAAGAGAGTTTAACTTTGTAATGATTCTCGTATGAATGTATACAAAGTATTTATCTCGTTTGATTTTTGAAACAGTTTAGAAAAATATAACTTGGTAATGATTCTGGTATGAATTAATGTATACCAGGTGGTGATTTTCTAGGATTTGCAAAGTGTGAGGGGTGGAAAATGTTTTAGGTAGTGATTCAGCATTTAAGAGTTATACCTGCCCGAGGTCTTTATGAGCATTTCCTATCCTTATGAGGGCAAAACTATCCTTACTATTGAGGAGTAAGTAGTTTTATCCTTTGGATGTAAAAGGGTCATCGTAGGGTCATCGATTGGTCATTGAAGGCAACATTTGTAAGGATACCTTAGCATTCGAAGGGACGATCATCATTTAACCGTAGGCTACACCGAAGGGTCATCGAGGGACAAAATCGTATTTTCGAAGGCAACATCCGAGGGACCATGATTTATTTTATGATGATTTAACCGAAGGGTCTTTGCTAAGTGTATCCCTACATTCGCGGGACATGACCGTTATACCGTGATACCGTAGGGCAGCAAAGAGAGGTCCAAGATCACATATTTAAAGGCCGTATTTTACAATCAATTAGGCAATTAGGATGAATCTCCACATTAAAATCAATACATTAAAATCAGCTAAGTAATTGAGGGTGGATCTCCACATTAAAATTAATACATTAAAATTAATTAGGTAATTTAGGGTGAAACTCCACAAGGGTATCCCACAAATAAAGTGGAATACCTATCTAGCTAGCTTTCCCGGCGATGTGTGAACCTTTGCAAAACTCAGCAAACATGTCAGAATACCAAATCAGGGTGCAATCGAGAATTACACCACAAAAGAAACCAGAACAGCAGTAGGGTCAGATAAACAATGCATGGCTATGATAAAAACATGACAAGTGGGCAAAAATCAGAACAGAAAAGTCGGCTACTGTCGCGTTCGCTCCTGCTTCGCCTAGCGAAGTCTTAGCGAACACTCGCTGCATGCTCGCTTAGCGATGTGCTAGCGAGCGGCTGCGGATTCCGGTTTTAATAACGATATAATGGCAACAAGCTTCACACCTTATAGCATTCATTACAGAGATTATGTGGTTAGACATTCAGATGTTCATGCATACTTAAATTCCTATGTAAAACTTAAGATAGTTTCATAAATTCAATCATAATACCATGTGCAAATTAAGAACATAAGGTAGTAATAGCAATGCCAACCTGTTTGTAATCGAATTGTAACCTTGAATTGGCCGATCGGATCGAATTGAGCGGAAGTGACCTTGCTGCCGCCGGCTTTTCCTTCAGGGTTTCCTTTATGGTTACTCGGAATTCTCAGGGTTAGCCTCCAGGGTTTGCCGTCTGTGAGCGCTAGGGTTTGCTTGCTAGGGTTCTCCTTTCGTCCTTTTTCGTCCTCCCTTTTTCTGACTGGAGTTGTGGTATTTATAATTCCTTTTTTCATGACCTAATGGGCTCAGAGTGAAGCCCAGAATTTTCTGTTATCTGCCAGCTTCGCTAGGCGAGCGTGTAGCGAACGTTCGCTAGGCGAGCGTGCAGCGAACGTTCGCTAGGCGAAGGATTTGCTCGCCTAGCGAGCAGGCCAGTTTGGGCCATTTTCTGGATTGGGCCATTCGTGAGCTGGGTCTTTGTTCCTTTAAGATCAGTGTCATAAAAATGAGTCGGAGTGCCCTGAAAAATGTCTTGAAATATTAATGGGCAAATTTTGGGGTATGACAGCTGCCCCTGTTCAATATTCTTGAACCGAGAGAGTCAGAATGGTATGTACGCCATTCGTGGTCTGGAGGTGGAAGATTATTGAACACTTAGAATGCCCCAAAAATTTGCACTTGTCAATTAGTTAGTCTTGACGGAGATGGGCTTAAAGATGCCATCTAGGAAGTTTGATGATGAGAGCTTCAGAGTACGTCGTACGTTAGAAGATATCTGAAGTCATGGGTGTCACTGGGTCATACGCTAGACCGTATAGTGAGTCATTCATTAGGCCGTCGACTTCACTGGGGAGTTAGAATGGGTCATACGCCGCTGGGGATAACAGATCAGAATGGATCATACGCTAGATCGTATCTGAGTTGCAGAATGGGCCGTCTATTAGGCTGTATCTGACGAAAAGTAGTCGTACGCTAGACTACACCTCGGGATGTACCGTACGCTATATCTGAGGAATGAAGATCCGACTGGGTCGTACGCCAGACCGTATCGGACTTGTTGGAGGAGTAATATGTTGTGCCGAATCAAAATGAGATAAGAATCCGAATGAGTCATACACTGCTGGGGATAAAGGATCAGAATGGATCGTACGCTAGATCGTATCTGAGTTGCGGAACGAGCCGTCCGTTAGGCTGTATCGTTACTGGGGGTGAAGGATCAGAATGGATCGTATGCTAGATCGTATCTGAGTTGTAGACTGAGCCGTCCGTTAGGCTGTACCTGATGATGAAGGGGGTAGTCATACGCCAGACTACACTTCAGAATGTACCGTACGCTAGGTAGCATTTGAGGGGATGAACATCCAAGCGGGTCGTAAGCTAGACCGTCTCTGAGTAGCAGAACGAGCCGTCCGTTAGGCTGAATCTGATGCTGAAAGGGACAGTCGTACGCTAGACTACGCTTCAGAAATGTACCGTACGCTAGGTAGCATCTGAGGACTTGAAGGTCTAATTGGGTCGTACATTAGACTGTCTCTGAGCAGAATGAGCCGTCCGTTAGGCTGTGAAGGTCAGGATAGATCGTATGTTAGATCGTATCTGAGTTGTAGGATGAGCCGTCCGTTAGGCTGCATCTGATGATGAGAAAAGTAGTCGTATGCCAGACTACACCTCGGGATGTATCGTGCGCTAGGTAGTATCTGAGGAATGAAGGTCCAACTGGGTCGTATATTAGACCGTACTGGAGTGGTTGAAGGCCAGAAGGGATCGTACGTTAGATCGCATCCGAGTTGAAGGAGTCATATGTTGAGCTGAATCAGAATGAACCGTACGCTAGGCTATATCTGACAGTATGTGCATATGTTGTATTTGCAATAAATGTCTGGGATGGGCTTTAGATGCCATCGTTAGGAGGATGTCAGAATGAATGTTGACATGGAGTATGTCTGAAAGATGTATTTGAATCTTGAATGTAATCGATAAAGATGTCCGCCTGAATGGACCTTAGTCTTGACTGTATCTGGAGGATAATCCTGAAAAATAAAGTTAGCTTCATGCCATGTCATGATGCATGAGATGTTTTATGCTTTCGAAAACAAATGCGGACATTGTATGCATGCGTATGCTGTGAAATGATGTAATGAATGAATTATGCATCTGAAAAGTTCTTCCCGAGGACTCTACTGGGGAAATAAATCTCAGACTTCTGGTTGGAGATACTGGTATTGATGACCCTTTCTTAGCTGGGGATACTTGATTCTTGTCTGATGGTAGAAATATTTGACAGAGCCTGGCTGGGGATGGAGGAGATGACCCGTCTGTCTAGTGATACCAATTTCTTCTGGGGAATGGCCGATTTTTGTTGGGGAATAGAATTAGCAACCGGATTCATTGGAAAGCATGGTTAGACCTTCTCCTCGATCCTGAAGTCTTTTAGTAATTGCTATTGCTATTTTATGCATGTATTTTTGATAAACATCAATCATATTCAAAGGCATATATCAATTCGAATTAAATCAATGGACATTTATGCAAACAAAACAGAGAAAGTAAAACAAAAGCATTTTTTTTGAAACTAAAATTATATTGATTTTGAAAGAGGGCCTATAAACAGGCAATTTGTGTACAAGGGGACAGAAATCCTAGTAAGAGGAAATTGTCAAGAAAACAAAGAGAAAGCTATGCCGAAAACGTCCTATTGACTTTAATTCCACTACTGCCATTATGTCTTCAAGCCTCTCCTCTCCTGCTGTCGGATAGAAGTGATTAGCTTGTTCAGTCCTTTGAACTTGGATGAAGCTGTCTGAGAACGGGACATAGTCATACGCTTTGATCCCTAATTTTTGCCTGGACCGCCTTTTCAGGTTTTCAGTCCACCAGGATACCCTTTTTTGCCCAAGCCGCCTTTTCAGGTTTTCGACTTGCCGGGTGTACATGCGTAGTATTTTTTTTTTAACTATGTCCGTGTTCACGGGATGTGGGGAGTCTTCATCATCCACTGTAGCAAGCATCATGGTTCTGCCAGAGAATGCCTTCTTAATTACAAATGGCCCTTCGTATGTGGGAGTCCATTTGCCTCTGGGATCACTTTGCAGTAGAATGATACGCTTGATCACCAAGTCGCCGCTTCGGAATTATGGTGTTTTATTTTGAACTGCGTGCAGAGTTCAGTAATCATCTTGTTGTTCAGATTAGCACCATTATCAGTGATAGCTCTTTCCGGAGACAGCAGGTTTCTCAAATAGATATTTGATAAGATCCGTCTTAGAAATCAATAAAGTGGTATGGTTCAACATATACTGTCTTAGTCGGCGAGCAGCCTAAGCCAAAGCATAACAAGCTTTCTCGAACTGGGAGTATCTTGTTTCACAGTCGGTACCTTGTGCTAAGGTAGTATATGGCATGCTCTTTTCGACCAGACTCGTCATGTTGCCCCAACACACACCCCATTGAATTTTCTAACACGGTCAAATACATGATTAAAGGTCTTCTTTCAACTGGTAGCATCAGAATTGGAGGTTCTTGGAGATACTTCTTGATTTTGTCTCAGTAATTTGGAGATGGATTTGCAAGTAGCGGTCAAATGGGAGCTACATCGGGCAACGTGGTCCAGATTTATGATTTCGATCGACGCCCCATGCGGCTGAATAGTCTTTTCTTCTTGCAGTAGTCTGGCAAGCTCTTCAGGTACTTCACAATCTTCCTCACTTCCATCCTCGGCTTGGTAGATCGGATTTTCAAAGTCATATTGAACAGTAGCAGAATTACTGTCAACAGGATCCAGAGTGGATATGGATCGGTAAATTGTTACGTGAGTGTGTGCAAGAAAACATAGCTTATTTGAAAGATTACAGGAAAGATAAAGAGCGCAACATTTGACTGCAAAAAGGTCCATTGATTTATTGAATATGAATATGCTTATGAATATGACAACAACCCTTGAAAAATTAGCTATTGTACCCCGGGTATAGACACAATGCTTTGAAACACTAAAATAGCAATAGCAATTACTCCTGACTAAAGGAAATCAGGATAGTGTCTTCAGCCTTCCAATCATTGAGTCCGTCACCAATTGTTGGGAAAATCCAGCCATCCAAGTCATAATCCTTATCAGTATCTTCCACAGCATTGACAGTCTCGTCATGATTAGGCAGAGGAGCAATGATGACATTAGGAGTCTCCGGAGGATCAGAGGTAGCCGCCTGTATCTTTCCACTTCGAATGCCGCTTTCAACATGTTCACCTGTTAATATAAGTTCGGTGAAACCCAATGAGGAACTCCTCAATAGATGGCTGTAGAATGGGCCAGTCAGTGTGCTCATGAACATGTCCACTAACTCTCTGTCAGTCAGAGGAGGTTTGACTCTGCCAGCCAAATCTCTCCATTTTTGAGCATATTCTTTGAAGCTTTCTTTAGATCCCATAGTCATATTCTGCAACTGTAACCGAGTAGGCGC
Source organism: Lathyrus oleraceus (assembly GCF_024323335.1). Classification (NCBI taxonomy): domain Eukaryota; kingdom Viridiplantae; phylum Streptophyta; class Magnoliopsida; order Fabales; family Fabaceae; genus Lathyrus; species Lathyrus oleraceus. The sequence goes on from NC_066584.1 coordinate 232,259,669, forward strand.
TAGTTCAGAGTTATACTGGTAGTGCTTGTAGAAAGCTGTCGCTAAATCAGTCCAAGTGTGGATGTCAGAGCTCTCGAGCTGATAGTACCATTCTAACTGTGTGCCGAACAGACTCTCTTGGAAGAAATGGATCCATAGTTTCCTATTAGCGGTATATGGCTGAATCTTTCTCACATAAGCTCTCAGATGCATCTGAGGACACGATGCCCCATCATACTTAGTGAAAGCGGGGACCTTGAATTTGCGGGGAATGACCACATCAGAGACCAGACCCAAGCTTTCGAAATCCAGACCGGGCGTCTTTTGACCTTCCATAGCTAGCATTCGTTCTTCCAGCAAGTTATACTTATCCTCTTTTGGAGAGTACAGTTCATTTTCATAATCTTCATCGTCGTCCTCAGGGTTGAAGAGATCAACATTCTCATCTTCTGAATCTGTCCCCTCTTCTTGATCCTTCGGAATTCCAAACTTGACTCCCGCGGCCTGTCTTTTAAGCCTTCTTCCCGGGTTGATGTAACTCACAGCTTTCTTGTCTTTCTTCTTCTCGAGCAAAAGAGCCTTAAGTTCCTCCTGCCCCTTGGATAAGTTCAAGATCATCTCCTGGATCTGAGCATTCTGAGCCTGGAGATCTTTGACAGCTTGTTCGAGGTCCATTTTTCTGTTTGGAGGAAAACCGTGAGAACATTGATCCCTTTAGAGTACCTGTTATGCAATGCTATGTTATGCTATGCAATGTAGGAAATGTTTTCAATGTTTAAAGTCCTTGGAATGGTTAGTACAATGCCACGATGTCATGATGTTATGATGTTATGATGATGTTATGATGTTATGATGTTATGATGTTATGTAAATAACAAGCACAAGCAAGTCACACAATCATCATTCCTAAGTTTTAAGGCTTGCATGAGTTCCATAGGTAAGTACCCTCCCCACTGAAGTTTGGTTGGTTCAAACTGTCCTAGAATAGTAACTGGGTTCTAAAAGGATCTCAAATCATCGACCTTTCCTTAAGTCCACTTCAGTGCAACACCAAGTGGTTGACCGAAGCTTCCCTAAAGTCCAATCTCAAAGAGTGTAGTATCGAGTCTCAACCAACCCCAGTCAGAACCGAAGTCAGTTATCTCACTACTTTCTAATGACTAGGATGAGTCAATTAGGGTTCTAAAGGTCTGGTTAATGCTTTGATGACACCACACAGATGCCAAAATTTTCCTCAAGTAAACATGAGGAACATCAGGACATCCAAAGTGTCGCATTAACCGTAGCTATCATTTTAACCATTCCAGTATACGCCGGATAGTCGCGATGATCTATTGCTACTTACCTAAGGTACACTAGATCCGGGTGTAGGATCTTTCACTCAAGTATAAATACCCAAGCAATCCCTTAAAATAAATCAGACAGTTCAAATAAGTGATCTTGTTTTTTTTAAGGTAGCCTCTCTTTTTCTTCCCCAGCAGAGTCGCCAGTTCTGTCATACGGTGAACTGACTTGGGGTGTTTTGCTTTTAATCGCAATGTCGCGGATAGCAAGAGTCGCCACCGACTTTTCTTTTATCCAATAAGGAAAGGCGGAAAAGAACAGGAAAGACCTAGATTTAGATTTTGGGTTCGGGAGGTACATTATACAAAGGGAAGGTGTTAGCACCCTTTGTATCCATGGTTATCCATGGGCTCTTAATTGCTGGATCACTTATATTTTGTCTGAAAAAGTGTTCGTGAATTGCTTAAAAATGTTTTGAAAAGAGAGTTTAACTTTGTAATGATTCTCGTATGAATGTATACAAAGTATTTATCTCGTTTGATTTTTGAAACAGTTTAGAAAAATATAACTTGGTAATGATTCTGGTATGAATGTATACCAAGTGGTGATTTTCTAGGATTTGCAAAGTGTGAGGGGTGGAAAATGTTTTAGGTAGTGATTCAGCATTTAAGAGTTATACCTGCCCGAGGTCTTTATGAGCATTTCCTATCCTTATGAGGGCAAAACTGTCCTTACTATTGAGGAGTAAGTAGTTTTATCCTTTGGATGTAAAAGGGTCATCGTAGGGTCATCGATTGGTCATTGAAGGCAACATTTGTAAGGATACCTTAGCATTCGAAGGGACGATCATCATTTAACCGTAGGCTACACCGAAGGGTCATCGAGGGACAAAATCGTATTTTCGAAGGCAACATCCGAGGGACCATGATTTATTTTATGATGATTTAACCGAAGGGTCTTTGCTAAGTGTATCCCTACATTCGCGGGACATGACTGTTATACCGTGATACCGTAGGGCAGCAAAGAGAGGTCCAAGATCACATATTTAAAGGCCGTATTTTACAATCAATTAGGCAATTAGGATGAATCTCCACATTAAAATCAATACATTAAAATCAGCTAAGTAATTGAGGGTGGATCTCCACATTAAAATTAATACATTAAAATTAATTAGGTAATTTAGGGTGAAACTCCACAAGGGTATCCCACAAATAAAGTGGAATACCTATCTAGCTAGCTTTCCCGGCGATGTGTGAACCTTTGCAAAACTCAGCAAACATGTCAGAATACCAAATCAGGGTGCAATCGAGAATTACACCACAAAAGAAACCAGAACAGCAGTAGGGTCAGATAAACAATGCATGGCTATGATAAAAACATGACAAGTGGGCAAAAATCAGAACAGAAAAGTCGGCTACTGTCGCGTTCGCTCCTGCTTCGCCTAGCGAAGTCTTAGCGAACACTCGCTGCATGCTCGCTTAGCGATGTGCTAGCGAGCGGCTGCGGATTCCGGTTTTAATAACGATATAATGGCAACAAGCTTCACACCTTATAGCATTCATTACAGAGATTATGTGGTTAGACATTCAGATGTTCATGCATACTTAAATTCCTATGTAAAACTTAAGATAGTTTCATAAATTCAATCATAATACCATGTGCAAATTAAGAACATAAGGTAGTAATAGCAATGCCAACCTGTTTGTAATCGAATTGTAACCTTGAATTGGCCGATCGGATCGAATTGAGCGGAAGTGACCTTGCTGCCGCCGGCTTTTCCTTCAGGGTTTCCTTTAGGGTTACTCGGAATTCTAAGGGTTAGCCTCCAGGGTTTGCCGTCTGTGAGCGCTAGGGTTTGCTTGCTAGGGTTCTCCTTTCGTCCTTTTTCGTCCTCCCTTTTTCTGACTGGAGTTGTGGTATTTATAATGCCTTTTTTCATGACCTAATGGGCTCAGAGTGAAGCCCAGAATTTTCTGTTATCTGCCAGCTTCGCTAGGCGAGCGTGTAGCGAACGTTCGCTAGGCGAGCATGCAGCGAACGTTCGCTAGGCGAAGGATTTGCTCGCCTAGCGAGCAGGCCAGTTTGGGCCATTTTCTGGATTGGGCCATTCGTGAGCTGGGTCTTTGTTCCTTTAAGATCAGTGTCATAAAAATGAGTCGGAGTGCCCTGAAAAATGTCTTGAAATATTAATGGGCAAATTTTGGGGTATGACACATATATTCAGTATTTTAAAGTGGTAATCGCTTCGCATTGGAGTGTTACCACAATTGTGTAATCGAGTCTGTGATAGAGTCTGTAATCGAGTTTGGAGCACTTTGGAAGGAAGTTTATCCTGCCGCCATTTTCATTTCCGCTTTGCAATTTATTCAACCCTCCGATTGGAGCAGGTTTTTATTACTTGTCTTTATCTTATTTATTTCCTCGCACTCGCTTTACTTTCATTTATTTCCTCGCACTCACTTTACTTTCATTTATTTCTCGCACTCGCTTTAAATTATTTATTTCCTCGCACTCGCACTACTTTTATTTACTTTCCGCACTCGCACTACTTTTATTTATTTTAATGCACTTTTACTTTACCATGTCTAGCTAAACTTATAAGGTTAGAATGTAAGGATCATAATTGAACCGATAATCCGTACAATTGTTCGTAGAAGCACTTAAGGGCTATTTTAACTTTCAACTTAAGTTTTCCCGCACTTCAATTCCGTTGGGTAAGATCGAAAGCCATCCAACGTCTTTTTAAACTTAATTGTTTTTAACTATTTCAAAAACAGCGAAAGCGCTTTGTTTAGTTCATTAGGAGTTTTTAACTTAAGAAGAAAAGAGATTTTAAAACTATTTTCGGACGCGTTTATAAGTTTAGAGTCTGGTTTGTGAGAACCTCTTTTGGTTAAGAAATTCAGGTTATAATACTTTTCAACTTAGTCAAGATACTATATTTCTTAAAAATAGGTTTACTACTCTAACGCAATGCGCACCTTTTTATAAGTGACAATAAGAGGGTTTGATTAGGGAGTACAACTCGGTTCTGAATACGCGAAAGCAACAGTTTCTGTTAAATTAGTTCTTTTCAAAGTAGGAAACATTGCCCATAAGTAGTTCTATTAGCAAGTACTTGGATTATTAATTGATTATGTGAATTACATTCGACCCTGTCTTTATTAATTATATTTTATTCAACACTTTACTTTTCGTCGCACACTCTAAAAACACCTATTTCGATTGCCTTTGATAAACACCATAACAATAGATAACGATAGATTGACACTTGGTCTCTGTGGATTCGACAATCTTTTATATTACTCTGACGCGTTCGTATACTTGCGAAACACCGCATCATGCACGTAGAGGACGATAAACTTATGATACATTCCTTCCAAGACAGCTTGAGGGGTGCTCCCTCTAAGTGGTACTTAAGCCTTGATCAAAGTAGAATTCGTTGTTTCCAAGACTTATCTGATGCTTTCATCCAACATTATAAGTATAACATGGATATGGCCCCAGATAAGAGGCAATTGCTCAGCATGTCCCAGAAAGATAACGAATCTTTTAAGGAATATGCACAATGATGGAGGGAAGTGGCCTCGCAAGTCGAACCACCCCTCGCTGAGAAGGAGTTAGCAGATTGGTTCATGGATACAGTAAAACCTATGTTCTATGAAAGAATGGTGAGTAGTGTATCTGCAAGCTTCTCTGACTTGGTCGTCGTGGGCATAAAGGTCGAGCTTGGATTGAAGAATGGAAAAATGATAACCACCTCTGAAACATCTGGTAATAATGTCAAAAAGTTTCCCGGAAGTTTTCAAAGAAAGAAAGAGGGTGAAACAAATGTAGTGTCAACCAGTCAAAGGAGGAGTCATTCATGGAAGAAGCAACATCAATTTGCTCAGCAACAACCAACTTATCCAGTACAGTATGTTCAACAACCGTATGTGGCAGCAGTCACACCAAATTTCAACCAGTCACAAGCTCCTGTCTATCAACCTATTCAACAAGCACCAGTATACCAGCAAGTACCCACGCCACCTGCTTATCAACAGCCAAGGGCACAGGCTCCTCGTCCACAAAATCCTCCAAATCAAAATAGGGTACAAAGAGGTAGACTTCCGTTTGCTTCAATTTCTATGACGTACACTAAGTTGTACCCATCGTTACTGCGAAAAGGGTTGGTGACTCCCAGACCTTTGGGTCCTCCACCAAATCCTTTACCTCCATGGTACAATCCAGATGCCCATTGTCCTTTCCACGAGGGTGCCCCTGGGCATGACTTAGAGGGATGTTATGCTTTGAAGCATATTGTGCGTGAGTTGGTTGAGAAGAAGATTCTTTCATTTCGAGATATCGGACCCAATGTAAAAAGTAACCCTTTGCCAGCACATGGTGATGTTAATGCCATTGAGGATGCTTGCGATGTTTGTATAATCAAAAATGTTGAAAATGTTAAAACTTCATTGCTAGAACTTCATGCAAGATTGGTGGGAGCTAGTTTGATTGATACATGCCACAACGATTGTGAAGAATGTGTCATTCATCCAAGGGGGTGTAAAATGGTACGAAATGACATTCAGAACTTGATGGATCAAGGTGTTTTACAAATTTGTGGTCCTACAACAAACGAGGAAGTTTTAGTCATTGAACCCGTTTTCAATCTACCAGAATCGGTTGAGATAACTTATCACAGAAAAGATGTTGTTCATCCATCACCCGTGGTAGTTTGTATGCCTACCCCATTTCCTTTTGAAAGCACCAAAGCGGTACCCTGGAAGTATGACATAACTGTGGTAGATGGAGTGGTAGATGAAAAACCCAAAGCTGTTGAAAGTGAGAAGGCTTGGAGCATGTTGACACCAATATCACTAACATCGTAGGGACGAGCAGGATGACCCGCAGCGGTCGGATTTATACTCCCAATATTAATATAAACCCTCAAGAACCAACCAGGGAAGCTGCAACTGCAAATCCTACCCCAGAGTATGGAGGGACACAGCCGGTAGTGCAAGCAGATGAAGCAAGTGAATTTCTAAGAATAATAAAGAAAAGTGACTACAAGATAGTTGATCAGTTACATCAGACACCATCAAAAATATCTATCTTGTCTTTGCTTCTAAATTCCGAAGCTCATAGAGAGGCTCTACTGAAAGTGCTTGCTCAAGCTCATGTTACCTAAGATATAACGGTTGGCCAATTCGATGGGGTGGTCGCCAATATCACAGCCTGCAACACTCTAAGTTTCAGCAATGAAGAGCTACCCAAGGAAGGGAAAAATCACAACCGCACCTTACATGTATCCATAAAGTGCCAAGAAGATGCTCTGGCCAGGGTTTTAGTTGACACTGGATCGTCCCTCAATGTTCTACCAAAGATGGCACTAGCCAAATTATCTTACCAAGGTTCGGAATTGAAACCTAGTGCACTTGTGGTAAAAGCATTTGATGGTTCTCGAAGAACAGTAGTTGGGGAGGTAGAGCTACCAATCCAGATCGGACCGCATGTATTCCCCATCAATTTCCAAGTCATGGACATAAATCCCGCTTACAGCTGCCTTTTGGGACGTCCATGGATACATGCTGTTGGGGCAGTGACTTCTACTTTGCACCAAAAAATGAAGTTTGTTGTCGATGACAAGCTCGTCATTGTCTCGGGTGAAGAAGATTTTATCATCAGTCAACTCTCCTCTTTCCGTTATATCGAGGCTGATGAGGATGCCTTAGAGACCTCTTTCCAAGCACTTGAAATATCCAATGCCACACTTGCTGAGGTGGAGGATCCTATTGAGAAAACCATTTTTTCGTTCGCCTCTTTGAATAGTGCAAGATCAGCAGTTGAAAGTGGAGGCCCTGCAGGTTGGGGGCAGGTTATCAACGTCAGCGAGAAAAATGATCGTTTTGGTTTGGGGTACAAGCCTTCTGCTAATGGAGGAGCCCTGGTCCCTACAAAGGACCGTGTGCGGAGCATACAAGAAGTTTTTCTGAGCACAAGATTTATCCATGGAGATCAGGTTGGTGCAGTTGAAGATGCACTGAAGATGGAGAAACATCAAATCTGATATACCGGTGTGAAGCAACCCTAACAAATTGGGAAGCCGTTGAGATTCCAGAAGTTTTTCCTGTGTCAAAGTAATTGTGTTTTCCTTTGTTTTTTTGAAAATCCTTAGCTCTGCCCAAGGCTAATGGATCATTTGTAGGGCCCCTTTAAATTTCAAAAATCATTATGACAAATAAAGAGCATTTTGTTCAAATTCTTATCGTTCATTCATTTGTTTTTCTTTCCTTAAAATGGCAATCCTTTCAAAAACTACAAAAATATTTTTAATTCTTTTGCATTTTTATTTCCATTTTTTCTAAAAAACCATCATTAAAAAAACATGCAGAATAATCAATAAACCAGTTGAATTCGGTGACCCCACTACTTCCTATAACTTTGAACTCCCCATCTACCAAGCGGAAGAGGATAGTGAGGAAGATTGTAATTTCCCTGAAGAATTGGAAAGGATGCTCGAGCACAAGTCAAAGGCCCTTCAGTCGTATCAAGAACCAGTGGAAACAATCAACCTTGGCACTGAGGAAGACAAGAAAAAGGTCAAAGTTGGGACTACACTTGGGGCAAGCATCAAAGAAAGATTGATCAAGTTGCTACAAGAGTATGTAGATGTATTTGCTTGGTCATATCAGGATATGTCAGGTTTAGATACTGATATTGTTGTCCACAAGCTACCACTACAGCCAGATTGTCCGCCAGTGAAGCAGAAACTCCGAAGAGCAAGACCCGACATGGCTCTAAAGATTTGTGACGAGGTGAAACGTCAATTTGATGCCGGTTTTCTAGCAGTTGCGAAGTACCCTCAATGGGTAGCTAATATTGTACCAGTACCCAAAAAGGATGGCAAGGTCAGGATGTGTGTTGATTACAGAGATCTAAACAAAGGTAGTCCAAAGGATGACTTCCCCCTGCCACATATTGACACTCTGGTAGACAACACTGCTAAGTTCGCAGTCTTCTCCTTTATGGACGGATTCTTGGGTTACAATCAAATTAAGATGGATCCAGAAGACATGGAAAAGACCACATTCATCACCCCTTGGGGAACATTTTGCTACAAGGTAATGTCGTTCGGTTTCAAAAATGCTAGGGCAACTTACCAAAGAGCAATGGTCACCCTTTTCCATGATATGATGCATAAGGAAATTGAGGTCTATGTAGATGATATGATTGCAAAATCCCAAAGTGAAGAGGATCATATAGATCACTTGCAAAAGCTATTTGAGCGTCTTCAGAAATTTCGACTACAGCTGAATCCTGCTAAATGCACCTTCGGTATCCGATCTGGAAAGTTGCTTGGTTTCATTGTCAGTCAACGAGGAACTGAGGTAGATCCAGACAAGGTTAAGGCAATACAAGAAATGCCTGCTCCACGTACAGAGAAAGAAGTTAGAGAATTCTTGGGACGTTTGAACTACATCTCTAGATTTATATCTCATATGACTGCTACGTGTGAACCTATATTCAAGCTGCTGAGAAAAGATCAAGCAGTTGAATAGAACTCTGACTGTCAAATGGCTTTTGAGAAGATCGGACAATACCTGCAAGAGCCCCCTATTCTAATTCCACCTGTTCAGGGGAAACCATTCTTTATGTACTTAACTGTGCTTGAAAAGTCAATGGGATGTGTGCTGGGACAACATGACAAAACCGGCCGAAAGGAGCATGCCATCTACTATCTAAGTAAGAGATTTACCGATTGTGAAACCCGATATTCACTCTTGGAGAAAACTTGTTGTGCTTTAGCCTGGGCCGCTCGTCGTCTAAGACAATACATGATTTGCCACACTACTTTGTTGATCTAAAAAATGGATCCAATAAAGTATATCTTTGAAAAGCCTGCTTTAACTGGAAGAATCGCCCGTTGGCAGATGTTACTATCTGAGTATGACATTCAATATGTATCTCAGAAAGCCATTAAAGGAAGCATGTTGTCTGATTACCTGGCAAACCAGCCCGTTGAAGACTACCAGCCGTTGAAATTTGACTTCCCTGATGAAGACATTATGGTAGTAAAAGATTGTGAAACCCCAGGGCTTGATGAAGGACCTGAACCCGGATCTCGGTGGAAACTCATGTTCGATGGTTCCTCCAATTACATGGGGCATGGCATAGGAGCTATTCTATTGAATCCGAATGGTGGATACACTCCTTTCACAGTAAGGTTGTGTTTTGATTGCACGAACAATATAGCAGAATATGAGGCGTGCATCCTAGGCATTGAAGCAGCAATTGACCTCCGAATCAAAATTCTCGAAGTATGTGGAGACTCAGCCTTGGTGATATACCAAGTCAAGGGCGAATGGGAAACCCGTGATACCAAGTTGATCCCATATCGTGCCTATGTCATGGAATTAATAAAATACTTTGACGAAATCACTTTCCGTCATATCCCGAGAACTGAGAATCAAATTGCTGATGCTTTCGCTATGTTGGCTTCAATGTACCAAGTTAGATTCCATAATGAAGCACCTCTCATTCAGATCGAGCGGAAAGTTGAGCCTGCCTACTGCCAGTCGGTTGAAGAGGAAGCTGATGGTAAACCTTGGTTTCACGACATCAAATGCTTTTTGCAAAATCAAGAATATCCAACAGGTGCAACAGCCCTTGACAAGAAAACATTGAGGAAGTTAGCATCCAAATTCTTCTTAAGCAATGGTGTGTTATACAAGAGAAACCACGACATGATTCTGCTCAGATGCGTGGATGGACGTGAAGCGGACCTATTGATCAAGGAGATTCATGAAGGATCCTTTGGAACTCATGCCAATGGGCATGCCATGGCCAAGAAGATTTTGAGAGCCGGTTATTACTGGTTGACCATGGAATCCGACTGCTTCAATTATGCTAGAAAATGTCATAAATGCCAAATCTATGGCGACAAGGTACACGTGCCTCCGACCCTACTAAATATTTTGACATCGCCTTGGCCTTTCTCAATGTGGGGCATCAACATGATTGGCGCCATCGAGCCTAAAGCTTCCAATGGTCACTGCTTCATCCTGGTTTCCATTGATTGCTTTACCAAATGGGTAGAAGCCGCCTCTTATGCTAATGTGACAAAACAAGTGATTGCACGGTTCCTCAAGAAAGAGATCATTTGCTGTTATGGAATTCCAAGTCGGATCATCACAGATAATGGGACGAATATGAACAATAAGACCATGAAAGAATTATGTGAAAGCTTCAAGATTGAGCACCATAACTCTTCACCATATCGTCCAAAGATGAATGGCGCTGTTGAAGTCGCTAATAAAAACATCAAGAAAATCCTGCATAAAATGGTAAAAACCTATAAGGATTGGCACGAAATGCTACCCTTTGCACTGCATGGATATCAGACTTCCGTCCGCACTTCAACAGGGGCAACCTCGTTCTCTTTGGTATATGGGATGGAAGCAGTTCTCCCAATTGAAGTGGAGATACCTTCAATGAGAATCTTGATGGAAACCAAGCTAGAAGAGGCTGAATGGATTCAAAATAGATTTGATTAGTTAAACCTCATAGATGAGAAGTGAATGACTTCTTTATGCCATGGACAGTTATACCAGAAACGGCTCAAAAGGGCTTTTGACAAGAAAGTACGTGCTCGGGAATTCAGAGAAGGAGACCTCGTGCTTAAGAAGATCTTGCCAATACACAAGGACTCACGTGGGAAGTGGACTCCCAATTATGAAGGCCCTTATGTTGTGAAGAAAGCTTTCTCCGGAGGTGCCTTGATTCTCACAACTATGGATGATGAAGAGCTCTCACACCCCGTGAACTCTGATGCAGTTAAAAAATACTATGCCTAATAAAAACCCGCTAAATCGAAAACCTAGAAGGGCGATTTAGGCAAAAAAAAGGGTATCCCGGTGGACTGAAAACCCGAAAGGACGGTCCAGGCAAAAGTTAGGGATAAAAAAAATGGTAGCTCGCTAAGTTGAAAACCTGAAAAGGCGACTTAGGCAAAAAGGAGCGTCCCGGTGGATTGAAAACCCGAAAGGGCGATCCAGGCAAAAGTTTGGGGCACAAGGCATGAATTGCATCAGTTGTTACTGATTGACACATAAGAATTCGAGGTGGAAGATCAATCCAGTTACTCCCCTTAGAAGCAAGGTTTTAGGGAATCATATCTATTGGGGATGTTAGTGGTCACTGAATTCAAAGTAAACCTTTCCTCATTGCCATTTTCCAAAAATTGTAACATTCTATGGAGCTACACTATTTGTGTGCTACCATTCTTGAATAAAATACAAGTTTTGCCTGTTAATCATTGTTAATTCTTTTCTTCTACGTTTTCCTTTGTTATGCAAAATGTCATTTATTTGTTACTAATGAAATTTTGAAACTTGATTTTTTTTTTGAAATTTAGTAAAAGGAACAAAATTACTTTGATATATGTGAAAATCAAAGGAAAATCATTTGTTTTCCCGAAAGTCTCAAGGTTGCATAAATATTCCTGGATCACCAACAAAAATCTCCATGAAACACAACTTATTAATCCTCTGGAAGGATGCACCTTTCGTTATTCCTAACTGTCAATCATGATAGATTCTCCTCTGGATACGCCTGTTAATTGTATGGGTTTGAGATATTGGTGTTGAGGAATCAGAATCCCTGTAAACAGACCATACAAACTCCCAGTCTGCCTATTGTCAGCATTGCATATAATGATCATTCATATATCATGCATAAAACAAAAATCAAGTCATACATGGTTCAAAGTGTACTCTATGCCCATGTGTGTGACCCCTTCAGTCCCGTTGTTGATTGTTATCCCTTGACCCAAAGACCAGTTGTCGCTAGTATCGTTTCAGAAGTTCAAATCGTCGTTGGCATCACTGTCAGTCTGTTTGTAAGTACAATTGTAATTGGTATCTGAATTTTGGTTGTCACCAACATCATTTCAAGTCCAATTGTTATTGGCAAAATCTGTTAGAAGTTGGTTGTAGTCCATTGCTTACAGTCAAAGTCCAATTGTTATTGGCACCAATTCGTTAAAAGCTGGTTGTAATCCATTGCTTGCGGTCAAAGTCCAATTGTTGTTGGCAAACTCCGTTAAAAGTTGGTTGTAATCCATTGCTTTCGGTCAAAGTCCAATTGTTGTTGGCACGTACAGAGAGTTTAATTACCCTGTCTTTCCTGATGGTTCCGTGAAAGTCATGTATGACTCATCATCTTGAGGAATTCCCAGAAGCTTTGAGGTTTTTTCGCGATTAGAAAACTCCAATGATCTACTTATAAGAAGACTCCTGCTTATCTTTGTTTCGCATAATTTCCCTATTAAGAATCTCCAAAATCTTTGATTGGATGAATTTCTTGTAAGAAACCTCCAGAATTGTCAGAAGTATTCTAAAGTGTCAGGTCAAGTATGAACCTATCGATGAAAATTGATATGTATGTTTGTCAGTATTTTCGGGTCATGTATGAACCTATGGTTGAAGTTTTCTTTGTGTATTCTAGTTTGTCAGGTCACGTCTGAACCTGTTATTAAATTCTTTGACTTTCTCCAGAATCGTCAGGTCATGTCTGAACTTGTGAGTGAAACTTTCTTTGGATATCCAAATATTGAGGTCGCATATGAACCTGTTGATTAAAAATTCTTTGGTTTTCTAATATTCTTAGGTCATGTTTGAGCCTATTGTTGAAACGCTTTGAATTTTCCAATGCTGTTAGGCCATGTATGAGCCTGTTGATGGAACTTTCTTTATACGTTTTCCAGTATTGTCAGGTCATGTTTGAATTTGTTTATGGAACCTTTTGATACCCCCCAACATTGTTAGGTCATGTCTGAACCTGCTATCAGAATCATTCTTGGTATTCCCCAGCATTGTCAGGTCCTGTATGAACCTGTTGCTGTCGAGCCTTTATTCCAGTGTTGTCAGGTCATGTATGAACATGTTGCTGAACCTTTTGTTCCAATGTTGTCAAGTCATGTATGAGCCTGTTGTGGAAATTTTTCTCAAAATATTCAAGTTGTAGTAAGTCATGTGTGAACTTACTGTCAAAGTATCTGGTGTTCTAAGTGTCGTTTGTCAACTTTCACTTCGATTACTCCCCAGTGTGTGTCTGACTCTCCAGCAGGATTGTTATCCCTAGCGAGTTTGGTTGTACATTGTTTGTCTATTTCCCTGTGGGCCATTAGCATTCCCCACAGATTGGTCTGCCCGGCAACATCTCCTGTTAAGGGTTCACCGTGTCCCTAACGGGTAAATTCAAAAGAAAGTCTTGTATCCATGCATATCATATCATAGCATTTGCATTTTTCAGGATCAAAATCTGGGTCTCCATGGTATTTAACCATCCCCCACTGCGATCCGATGAAAAAATGTTGCTTCATTTTCCTCTGGTGGAGGATGTTTAAATAGGGGCAACTGTCATACCCCGACTTTTGTCCTGAAAATTTTTCATTTTTCATTTGGCACTTGGCCTAAAGTTCATTTACATACATTCATGCCAATTTCATATGTACCAACCATTCATATCAAATGTTGCAAGTATCCTCATAGATTCAAAAGTTTGTGGTTGAGTTCTTGACCTTGTATTCATGTGTGTCAAGCCTAAACCTTAACTTATGTTGGTGGGGTGTGCTTCTTGATAATAATATTTAACTTGATCTTAAAACCCTAATTCATGAATATTTGGACTAGTTGGTCATTGAGGGTTGATTCATCCCTTGGCCATGGTTTAGGGGCTTGATATGTGTTTCCTGATACTTTGATCTAATGCTTTGTTTCATCCAAGTTTATTCATGCTTTCATTTATAGGCATAGTCATTTGATTCATTGCTTGTGGTGCATTCATATTCATACTTTCATAATGCATCAGCTATTTCTTATTGTGGATTTACTAGTTCATGATTTCATTTGCATCTAGGATCCATGGAACCTTAGTCCATTATTGCATTCCTAGGCCATGATTCCATTCACATTCATGATTCATTTCATTCCTAATTAATTAATGTCATTTCTAGCTCATTCTTTCAAGTTCCATGTTTCATTCAAATTCATGGAGCATAATTCAAATAAGGCCATTCAAACATGGTTTTAGTGGAAAATGTCATTTGAATTTAAAGTATTCCTTTCATTGAAATAAAAAGGCATCCCATACAAATTTTCATTCAATTCTCATAGCAAGCATCCAACATCATGCTCGTGACAATAACAGCCTTAAACCATATTTTATCAAGCAACCTACCAAGCTAAGCTATGCTATAAGGCACAACAGAATGTACGCATAGCATGTGACTGCATTCCATAACAGCAACATCATATCTAAACCAATAGCATCATAAGATCATATTCATGGCAGTCCATTTTCATTTTAACAATCCTAATGCATTTCATACACTAGCAGCAATCTAATAGCATCAATAGCATATTACCACATCAGTTCATAACTAGCAATGACAGCAATTAACTTCACTCAATAAGCTTAACAAATCAAGCAATGCATTAGCAGTTCAATAACCATTATAGCTTTCATAAGCAGCATGGTTGACAAGCTTCCAACATTGATCAAGTCTCAATCCAATCTAACTCCCTATCACTGCACCAACCTCTTAGACACCGTAGTTTCCTAATTAATGATTTTCGACCTACGAAACTAACAGGGTGAAGTTTATAAAATGGCTCTACCTCGCCCCACCGTCCAAAATGTTGGTAGCCATTCATTTAGAATCTCGCAAATTCCGCCAAAACATCACTAGCAGCTATAATGGTGCTGATTAGAACTGTCAATGATGGCTTCCACTTAAGGGAGATTGCGCCGGAAAGTCGTAAGCATGATGTTGCTGATGGCGTAGTTCTTGCTCCAGTAGTAAAACGGTTGAAACAAGTTCAAGAGAAAGATTCATTACCAATGCTGAGATAGAAGAAACTTGCTGGAAAAGGGATATTTTCCTCAAGATGGATATGTTCTGAAATACGTTTCGGTACCACCAAACTGCTTGTATGTGCCAGTAGTTTCAGATGGTGTCGGTATCATATCTTCGGATCCTTCTGTGACAGTTCTTAGAAAATTGCTTAGGCAGGTTGAGGTCATCAAAAGTTCTAGATCCGGTGAACCAAACTTTAAGTCTCATCAAGTGGAAGCCAATGACGCGCAATTCGTGGTTGGTCAGCAGCTTCGAAAGCAGTAGCTACGGCGTTCTAAGAACAATAACAAGGATTAACCTGCAAAATAAATTCGAAAGAACACTTAATGTGAATCTCGCGATAAGTCGGCAAGGTTCCATAATGCAACTGAATCTCAGCTCAATAAACAAATCAACATAACATGTAGGAACCAAATGCAAAAATCAGCTTAACACTAATTCACACAAATTTTATAATAACAGAGTTCTATTAAACTAATTACTAACTGACTTCTTTCCAAACAACAAAAAGAAACGGATTTGCATTCCAATTTTTACTTACAATTTCATCCTAACACGTCACTCCTTCTGCCCCTCTGACTTCCAACTCACTTATCTCTAGTTCGAATCAATTAGAAAATGCTAACGGTTACAGTGGCAATATTGTTGGTTCAGTGAACTCCAAAGAGCCTGTTGTTGAGCTTGAGAAAAATGCATCTGAACTGGTTACATAACAAACCGAAGCCACCCTGCAGAATCTAAAGAAGAATTAAAAAGAGCTAAATCGCTTGAAGGAAATAATTGACTTAAATTTTTTTTGGTTCATCACCTGATTTTAATGTCGTTGTTGTACCAGCCGATAGAGCAACCGTAGCAAGCTTTGCTCTCTTTCTCTACATCCTTCCAGGCCTAGGACAACCGATGACCGAGTAATGAAATTTCAATGTTTGGTTTACCAGGTTCTATCACCGTATCGATCCCACTTGAAGCCAATGAAGAAACAATGACTCAGGATCCTGCAAAGCATCAAACCACTCATGAATGTTCCGATTTTCACTGCAGTAAAAACAAGTAAATTAGCAAGGCGGTAAAATTCAACAAATACCCCAAAAGAGAATTAAGACGAATTCAAAGAAGAAAGTGCACGGTTTGTATTACCTTTTCCAAATTAAACATCAAATAAGGCAGACGAAACTGGAACACCGGAAAGCACTTCCAAGAGCGTTCCCTTTCGGATCTCCATAGCCAGCTCGAAAACCCTAACGGATTGGGTATAAAAGGGGGCGGATACTGTAGAAAAGAGGAAGGGTTTTAGTAGCGGCGACAAAAACCCTAGAGAAAAAGTGATAGGGCGAAGCAGGAAACCCTAAAATTTTGAAGAAGAAAGCAGAGAGGTGGTCACGTACCTGTTCGTTCACCTCCGAGGCATTCTGATCTGGTAAATTTTTCTCCTTTTCATCGTTCCATGATTAAACGCGTAAACATTTGGTTTTGGAATTTGGTTTGTTTTCTGCATTTTATTTCGATTCAATACCTAGGTTTGGTTAACGGTAGTATAGTGTGATTATGCTTCATGCTGAGGGTAGTTGTAAGATGAAGTGAGAGAAGAAGAGGTGAAGCGAATTGCAAGGTGAGAGAAGAAGAGGCGAAGCGAATTGCTTCGTATTTCAATCGTGTGTTTGTTTCCAAAACAAACTTTGAAGGTCAAAAATAACTGATGCCTTTCCCACTGCCCCATGTTCTGCTGTTCTTCGCTTCCCCAAGAGCATTAATGGCCCTCCATCTTCCCCATGAGACCGTTGGGACTCTGTTTCCCACGCGTCTTCCTGCAGAATAGGAAGAGGATCACCACAGATTTGGCCATTTGGGTTAGTCTGGAAGTGGGTCTTCACCGACCCAGGCCCATACCATTTAGGGCCTTTCGCTTAGTTTGGTTTTTACCCTAAACTAACCCAACAACCCATCTTGTTTTGGTATTTTCTTTATTTTGATTTATCTTGGTATATTATTGGTCATATATTTAAGTTGATGTTAAGGAGATAAATGACCATAAGTGGCCGAGTGGAGAGAGAGAGATTTCACTTCCTTTAGTGGGATGGGTTTGATACTTGGGAATAACATATCTTCATATTTTTTATGCTTACTATTTTATTTAAATCTTTTATAACTCCTTACTATTTATTTACTTTTATATTTTTATTTGATTAATTTAATTTAATTGTTAATTAGTTGTTTAGATTTTTTAAATGTTTAGTTTTTTTTTTATAGATTTTCTTAATTATTGACTTTCTTTTTGATAAGGGATTTTGTACGGTTAATTGATTTCCATGTGTTAGTTAATTTAATTAGGTTATTGGTATCTACGTGCATACCTTTACACATGTAAATAATCACTTTCAAATTCACTAAATTTTCGATTTAAATTTCACTAACTTTCCATAGTTTCAACATTTAATTTCATTTCCTCCCATTGGAATCTAGCATTCTGGTGGGAACTCTCGAATGATTGATTCTGAGCCACGCGTTTTGGGTTAACCATTCATTCTTTTCTTTCGTCCATAAAACACTTTAATTAACGTGGACAAAATAAGGGTCGTTGGGATCAAGCATTCTGGCGTAACTCTTTGAACAATTGATCCTTATCAAGTGTTCGTTGTCCATTAAATAATTTTCTTAAATAATTCGAATGAAAAGGACCATTAGAATCTAGCATTCCATTATGCAGATGAAAAGGATTGCTTTTATTCTTGTTTTTATGGGTTTTTTGTGATCACTGATTTCATGCAAAGGAAAAAAGTGAAAACAATGGAAAAACAAATGTTTAACAATGCATTAATTGAATGAAAACATCATTGTATTAAATGCTGCCAACAATGTCATCACTTCTCCTTTTGGCATGGGAGAAGGGTTTCAAACAAAGTGAATCATTACTCTGATCTATGGATGACTGTAGGAACATCTACAACGACCCAATTGTGGCAGACACCGCCAGGGATAACAAAGTTACTCAGATCCTCTGTATCCTCTTCCAAGATAGCAGCAGCTTCTTCAGGTTGATCGTCATGGATGAAACCTCCACTTGTGAACAAACCTTGCTCACTATACCCCAGAACAGTAGCCAATGCCAGCCCGGGATTTATCCATCAAAAGCACTTTGTCGAGAAAATTCCTCCTTGAGTTCACAATTCTCTTGCTCAACATGATCCATCAGTCTTGAAGAATTGGCTCTGGTATAGTACCGGCGAGGTGCGTCTTCAAAATAAATGAAGATCGCAGGGTCAGACCACAGGACAGGCTGAGAACAAGACACCCGCTCTATGCAAATGATGCATGAAGTGTTTATGCATATGCTTGTTTTTTATTTCAAAGGAACTCGAAGGTTTTACTTGCAAAATTTTGAAATTTTAACATTTTGATCATATATGAGAATATCTCATCAGATATATCAGGTGAAAAAATTTTCCCGGTTTTTTCATGTTTGAATTTTTTTGCAAATAAACTCCTTTGAGTTCCTTGAAAATTTTCTTTTTCTGATGATATGGATGCAGATGAATGCATGAATGCATGAATGCATGAATGCAACAATCACACTCAAGGATCAAGCAAGTCACACCAGACAAAGGTCATGGGAAAGCTCATTGTATCCCTAATATCAATCATCCATTTTGGTGGATTTAGGTTTTCACCTTATCGACACCCAAGTTCCATTGATATTAACGGTACGTGAACCGGCTCGAACATCCTTAATATCAATCATCCGTTTTGGTGGATTTAGGTTTTACACCTGATCAACACCCAGGTTCCATTGATATTAACGGTGTCTGAACGACTCAACCATGAATCACGGGTTTGCTGAGAGTCACGAGCATGGAGTCTCGGTTAAGAACCACCCAAAGGGAGTGTACTAGGGTTTAAACCTGCCAGACATGTTCTATCAGAGGTTCCCATAATCATCGTTCCATCTTTCGAATATTATCGGAGGAACGACTACTCGTATTCCAAGAATATTCTCAAGAGAAACTCTTATGAGTGTAGTATCGCGTAACAATCGCATCAGAACTTACATCTGAACGACCTCCGCACTACGTCCTAAAAAATAGGCCAAGATGGGTTTGGTAAACTAAGGTCCTTGGCTTCTGCGGCACATGATTGAAAGAATAATGCCTAACCACAAATAACTTGTGTGACATTATTAATCCAACATGACCTCCACCAAGTGAATGGACTCGCAAGTCAACTGGCTAAGGAATACTCCACACCAGTCAACAAGACTATGCCATTCTCCTATCCTAGAGTGCACTCGAGTTCGGGTATAGAACTCATCTCACAGATCACCAAAGCAAACAGCAATTGTATATCAAGCAATTCAAACATTACAATCAATACAGTTATCCCAAATTGTACAAAAATATGTCAAATAACCAATAACAATATAGTACAACAAGGGGTGAAAAGTAGGCAATACCACCAAGGAAGGTCTAAATTGTCTCCCCAGTGGAGTCGCCACTTTTTCTGTAGCGGTGTATTCGTTACTATATGATCTATTGATTAAATCATAAGCAAAGATATACAAAGATTTCGAGTCGCCACCGCACTTTTATTTATCCAAAGGACTGGCTAAAAAGCGAACAAAAGCCTAAGAAGTTTTACGCGTAGAAAACTAATAAAAAGATCAGAGAGTCTGGGTAAGGGGTAAATTACGCAATGGGAAGGTGTTAGGCACCCACTACGTCCTAGGTACTCCTAGGGAGCCCTTTTCACACTTGTTGTATAAAATTGTTATTTGTTATGACATAAGTATTGTGCAAACATGATTGGGATGATGAGAAAAGAATATACAATTTTTATTGTTTTTGTGTTCGAATGGATGAACCCGTTGCCTACGTACCTTCCATCAAAGGTAAGGATCAAAACGCCGTAGTTCGGCTAAAAGATTTCCAAAAAGTTGTGAGTTCAATTTTAAACAATAGCGCTGAGGCTTTTCATTATCAATGGGAGAAAACTCGACCAAGACCAACATCCACCATGCGAGGATAGCTTCGACGTACTAGAGGGGTTAACCCTGTTTTCAGTACGGAAGTCTTATAGTCGACTCACTAAGGATAAGGTGAGGTTTACATCAACCACAATGATAATTGAAACCTATGGCTAATGTGAAAAGATTAACAATGGACAAAGCCAAAACAAGTGAATGGGTGAAGTTAATTGATTGTGATTATGAAAGTAAAGTCAAAGTATGATTAAGATTGATTCAAAAGAAGTATTATGAAATGGAGTTTTGAAAAAAAGTCAAGGACTTGGGGTCCAGGTTTTTAATTTGAAAACATGAAGATGTTTGCACAATATCTATCTCAAGTCTTGAAGGTAATGTGTGAAAAGGTTTAGGACATAATGGGGATGAATGGATGAGGATGGATTGTAAAACTTCTTAGAAAGTTCACCTCTTGAAATCATATAGGAGATGATTCAAGTGTGTCCTCTGGAATAGGCAATGAGCAATAATAATGTAAGCAAGCAAATGATATCGGATGCCACTCAATGGTCTTACTCCAATCTCACAAAGAAAAGCGGATATCAGATACCAGTAGATGGATTTACACCAATCTCCTAAAACAGAAATGGATATCAGAGGCCACTCAATGGACTTATACTAATCTCCTAAAACAAAATGAAACTTGGATACCGGATGCCAATCTGTCTGGACATACACCAATATCCAACATATGATCATAGGAAAGCAAATGCCAACTTGCAGGGACTTACAGTTGCATCCTCACATACAACAAATGCAAATGCATCAAGCAAAGAGAAGATGAGTGGCCAATGAGATGGTCTTATACTCACTTCCATATCATAGGAGCAATGGCCAATGGATGGTCTTACAATTGTCCTCAATGGGCAAACAACAAGGATATGTCACGGAGACAAATGAAATGATCATGCACTAATGGGTAGTTGATGATGATAAATGCACAAAGCATGCAAGCAGACATGTGTATATGAGGTAAATAATCAATCAATTAAAGTCATTCAGCACACACTATAACCAAACAATCAGGCTCACACAAAGGGTTAGGCATTGAAGCCAACTGGAATAGGGTTAATGGTGCTCTTAACCTTGCCATTGAGGGGCTAAGGTGAAGCAGATGAGAGGATATGAGGGGTGTGCCTCATTGCTCTTATCCCTGGTCAGGGAGAGCATTTGAATATCAGAAGGTGTGGGAGTTCAGAAAGTAGGAACTCTCTCCACAGATTATTGACTCGATAGATCTTGGGTTAGGATCTCAATGCTACAACCATGTAATGGGAGCAAAGAGAAGACTCACAGAATAGTGGGAGATAGACTACATATCTCTTATATCCACCAATTGCCTTATTTAAAGGACTTTTCCTGCTTGGGACAAATGTAAACACACACAAGCATTGCCTCTTAAGGAGGACTTCAGACAGTTGCCTGGCCAAGTAACAGGCCAGGTCTTCCAAACTACATGAAGATAAGAAATTATACCTCAATGCAAATTGCTATTAAGCAAAGCAAAGCAAGTTCTTAAAGAACTAAGCAACTAATGGTACCTGAAACCAGTCAAACAGAATCAGTACACAACTCAAAGTCAAATCAAAATGAGATAGGGATCAACAGTCAACACAATCATTCAAATGTGCAATGCACAAAGCTCAAGGAATGTGAGCCAAGCAACCTACAAAACTAACAAGTTAGTTCATGATAATCAAATCAAGCTCATTCAATTTGTATTGATCTCTTTGGAGTATTTGTTGCTTAACCTGAAACAACAAACTTAAACATGAGCAACATGACCACTAGGACAAGCCTAGGGTCAAAAAGAGATAAGAAAATCCAAACAGCAAGTTAAATCCAACCAAAATCATGTTCAAGCAATTAAGAAGCAAACCCAAGTGGTTCCATGTTCATATCAATCACCATTATGATTTCATAAGCAAATTAGGTCAAAGCATGGCATATAGAAGCTCAAAGAAGTCAACAGCAAGACTCAACTCAAAACCAATCATAAACATTTCAATAAATCATCAGATAATTCATGATCAAACATAATCCATAACATGATAAGCATATCAAATTTCAGCTCATTTGGATCAAGGGAAGTGGGTCAATGAAAATCAGAAAGTCAAAGCAAGTTCAAGCAAGCTCAAAGAAGTCAACCAAACATGCACCAACTTCAATAAATCATAAATCAGTGACAACATATGAGAAATGAATGGGACTAAAACCATGACAAAGCTTAAGATGTCTACAACTCACATGTCAAATTTCAAGTTCATCCAATAAAGTATGAGAATTTCACAAATCAAATGGGAACAAGTGTCACAAAAAGTCAACATATGACCAAACAGGGGATAAAATCTCAAACAATTAATAAATGCCATCAATAATTCCAAGAAAATTCACATGTAAACTAGACATCCATAAGTACATTCATGCAAAAATTCAAACCAATTTGAATTCAAGAAGCATAGTAATTAAAATCATGAAGTTGGACATCAATGGTGTGACACAAATTGTCACACCCTAATTCAAAAAATCATAACTCACAAACAAGCAATGATAAATTCACAAACTCTACACCAAAATCACCATGAATGTGTCTAGTTTAAGCACAAAAAATTTGGGAGTCATTGGATAAGGCATCATCATTTCACAATTGATTTGGCAAAGTATACAAAAAATGGACACATGAACAAATCCCTAGCACAATTAAAAATCCATCCATGCCAAAAATCTGGAAAAATCATGATAAAAAAACTAGAGATCATGCTGAGCATTTTGCAAAAAGTCTCATGAATTTTGGATCAAAAATAAGTGTGATATGATTTTTCAAAGATTGGTCACAAAAATGAAATAAAATTGTGAAATAACATGATTTAATGGATATTGTAACACGGCATGGCATATTTGTAAATACTTGGAACTATAAGTGGAACGCTGCGTTCCACTTATCCTGCGTGTCACATGTTTGTTGGCGCATGGCAATGGAATAGTATCTCCATGCAAAACACAAAATCAAACAAGGGCAAACACGAATTCTGGGTTGCAGCATCTAGGGTTCTTGTTCACTGTTCATCATCATCCAAATCGTGAAAATTTTTGTCACAGAATTGAACAACAAGCATGGCATTCGATACATCTAACATCATACATCAACATTCCAACAGCCATTAACATTAAATCAAGCTATCATGGATGAATCATGCAAAAACAACAATGAACATCAATCTTCATGTCAACATAACTTTCAGAATAACCAACCATTTTCAGTGATTCAAAGCTTAAAATGATCATGGCAAAGAGATCTATACAAAGCATATCATGGTTTTAAGAAATGGGAGAGTCGAATTCTTACTTGATTTTGAAGGTAATGATGAAACAGTTGTGATTTGGTCGTGTAAGCTCAAAACAGTTGTTCTAAAAGCTTCCAAATGATGAATGAGTGAAGGCTTTTGGCTCAACAATCCTTGAGAAAGCTCCAAACCAACTCTGCCATTGATGAAGGTTGTTAAGACAATCGTGGGTTCCTTGCTTACAGCTGGGATTTGATGCTAGCAAATGGTTCCAAATGGTTTGTATGTGATGGCACAAAGCTCAGGGCACAAGCTCCTTGAAGGTTTGCAGCAAAAGAATTCAAGATGAAGAATTTGATGTTTTTGAGAGCAAGAGAGTTTTTGGTCTGTTTGAGTGAGAGTGGCTAGGGTTTTTTCAGAGTCCAAATGTTGAATATATAGTCTGTTTAAGGTGCTAAGCTTGGTTCATTAAGTGTTAATCACAATTTGCATAAAAGAGGTGTTTTGGTTAATTTGTGAAATTAAGTCAAATGGCAAGGTATATGTGCTACAGCTGCGAAAATGGGCCTTAGACAATCTCCAAATACCATTTCAGAACTTTGGCAAGTGGTAAAATGCATAGCAAAGGCTTAATTTGAAAACTCATTTTTTCACCTCACTTAATTTAATTCAAACCACTTTAAAAATGCCATTTTGCTTGGTTGAGTTTTGGTAAAATGTGATGAAAGATTTGGAAAGAGGGCATCAAATATGACTTGTAGCAAAAAACCCCACCCAATTTGGCCAAATGGTTTGGAAGATATGCCACTTTGAAGTTCAAAATTTTTTGAGAATGATTTGATCATAACTTGCCAACCATAAATGGGAATTGAGTTTTCTTGGACTTTTTGAAAATGGGAGAACAAGATCTTCAACTTTCATGTTGGGAAAAAATTCATTTGAAGCTTGTATGATGATGTAATTTTGAGGATCAAGACTTTCCATTTTTGGCAAATTCCAATTACAGGTCAACTTTCTATTTTTGGAAATTTCTTGTTTGACTTCAAATTCTTCCATGATGATGTTTGACATGTTATATGAGGCTTATGTGGACATGAATGAGACCTCTCAAACCAATTCCCACCATCAAATCACTGATTAAATGCACAGTTGACCAACAGTTGACTTTGCTAGGGTTTTGGTTGACTGAACCATGTTCTGATGAATTCCAAACCCTAATCACTTGAGATCTTGATTCCAAATGATGTCACAACTCATATGAACTCTTGATGAATGATCATGGTGCCCAAATTCTTCAAGAATGGCCACCATTCACTGTTCAATGAATAATTTGACTGTTTGACTGTTGATTGCTTCAGCTGCAAGTAACAAGGTTAGATGACAATATTTTTGTACTTTTGGTTAGTAAACATATGAAAAGCAATGATATACAAATGCAATACATGCTTGGTGATCAAGAACCACACTCACAAGATAACCCACCCACTAGGAGGGAAACTAAGGCATGCAATGATCCTTGAGGCCATGATATGATATGATATGGGCCATGAGGGATCTTAGGGACAAAATTGGGGTCTTACAGATGCCCCTATTTAAGGTCATTCTAGCCGGAGAAGTGAAGTTTAGAAATCTTCATCTCGACGCGGTAGAATGGGCTTAAATAACAGTAATGAGACAAATTTTGGTCCCTAAGAGACCTCATGATGCAAATGTATGCATGCAAAAGACACAAATTCTGTGGGGAATACAGTTCACACAGAAGAAAAGACGATCCATCGGAGTAGTACACTCACCAGGCACAGAGACTCTAACAAGACTCTTATTGGGGATAGTAAAAGGAAAAGAAATGCGTGAGCAGGGCACGACTTTAAGTTGGGAAAAACAATATTGACACAGCGTGAACAAGACACGACTCTGATTAGGAGACGACAGAAATAAGACTGGAGACCTCACTGGGGAGTGAAGGACTCACACTGGGAAAAAGAAAATTCCAAAGGAGAAACATCCATCGGAGAGACACAAGCTGACTCCTGGGAAGAAGCAATAGGAAACTCCACTGAGGAAGCACCAAAGAATTGAGGTGTTACCGGTATGAGGGCAACAAACTCAGGAAGAATGAATATATAAGACCGGTATAAGGGTCAGAGATATCAATCAACCAAACATCTGAGAGAGACCTGGAAAAGGTTCATAAACTCAGGAAAATCTGACTCCACAAGGGACCAAAGTCATAATAGGGAGCAGAAAGGAAGGAACACCAGGGATACCGGGTTGTAGGCATGTAACAGGTGACCGACCAAAGACGTGAATTGGTGTGTGTTCTAAAACACTCATCATCCTGAAGAGAGCGAAAGCAAACTTGTTTATAGGATGGATATTTGATTCTGTGAAGAATGCAAATCTTACTCAGTTGGGGAAACAAACAAAGTGTTCGACAAAAGAGTGCATGAGATATATTATCTATAGCCGTCAAAACGTAGATAATGTACTCGCATGGAAAATTATCCTGAACCGGGTTGTAGGTTGTTTATAGGATAAGATCCGAAATCGTGAATTGGTTTGTGTTCCAAGACACTCATCACCCTGAAGAAAGCTAGAACAGCAGACTTGTTTGTAGGATGGACGACCGATTCCACAAGGAATACGACCCTTACTCTGCGGAGAAAAACAATCAAAAGATTGACTCAAGAGTGAACGAGATATAATATCCATTACCGGCAGACCGTGGATAAGATACTCACATGGAAGATTATCCTGAACCGGGTTGTAGGTTGTTTATAGGATAAAAATCCGAAATCGTGAATTGGTTTGTGTTCCAAAACACTCATCATCCTGAAGAAAGCTAGAACAACAGACTTGTTTATAGGATGGACATTCGATTCCACAAGGAATGCGAATCTTACTCTGCGGAGAAAACAATCAAAAGATTGACCCAAGAGTGAACGAGATATAATATCCATTACCGTCAGAACGTGGATAGAATACTCACATGGAAGATTATCCTGAACCGGGTTGTAGGTTGTTTATAGGATAAAAATCCGAAGACGTGAATTGGTTTGTGTTCCAAAACACTCATCACCCTGAAGAAAGCTAGAACAGCATACTTGTTTGTAGGATGGACATTCGATTCCACAAGGAATCCGAACCTTACTCTGCGGAGAAAAACAATCAAAAGATTGACCCAAGAGTGAACGAGATATAATATCCATTACCATCAGAACGTGGATAGAATACTCACACGGAAGATTGTCCTGAACCGGGTTGTAGGTTGTTTATAGGATAAGATCCGAAAACGTGAATTGGTTTGTGTTCCAAGACACTCATCACCCTGAAGAAAGCTAGAACAACAGACTTGTTTATAGGATGGACATTCGATTCCACAAGGAATGCAAATCTTACTCGACTGGGGAAGATCAACAAAGGATTCCGACCAAAGAGCGCATGAGACATATTATTCATTACCGGCAGACCGTGAATAATATACTCGAAAGGAAAAGACACCAGAGATACCGAAGTATATAATAGGTGACTAACCAAAACAGAGAGACAATCGATACCAAGCAAACGGGTAAACGAAAGATAACTCAAAGGATAAATTGCAAGCATCCGACAATTATCCGACAACAAAGAAATATTCGATTCTGCAAAGTGGAAAAAAACGAATCTTACTCGACCAGGGAAACACGAAAGGCTTCGACTGAAGAGTGCATGAGATATATTATTCATAGCCGTCAAAACGTGAATAATAACCTCGCAGGGAAGATTATCCTTAACCGGGTTGTAGGTTGTTTATAGGATAAAATCTGAAAAGAAAGGCATCGGGATACCAAACTAGGTATATAATGATGACCAGTCAAAGGGAGCAACAGACATTACCAACAAAGGGGGGAAATGAAAGGAGACTCGCTGGGATGCATTGATGACAATCAATGATCCGGGGAACACAATCACTGACAAAAGGTGAAAGGACCCGCTGGGGATAAAATTGCTAGCATACGGCAATTATCCACAAAAGACTTGCTGGGGATATAAGTGCTTATTCTGAGCAACTTATCCAAGCAAAAGGAAAATCAACATCAAGCACTAGATGAAGATAACCACCAAGAGGGAATTGTCATCGGTTGGGATGAACAACAAAGGTTGACTCCGTTAGAGGAGAAAACGGGGTTTATAACTACCGGTTTGTGGGTAGAAAAACCGCAAAGATAGGACTTACGACTGCTGGTTTGTAGGCAGAGGGCCACAAAGATAGGACTTACGACTGCTGGTTTGTAGGCAGAAGGCCAAAAAGATAGGACTTACGACTGCTGGTTTGTAGGCAGAAGGCCAAAAAGATAGGACTTACGACTGCTGGTTTGTAGGCAGAAGGCCAAAAAGATAGGACTTACGACTGCTGGTTTGTAGGCAGAAGGCCAAAAGTTCCGCTGAGGATAAGATGAATGAGCGCCGGTTAGTAAGCTACTATTCATTTATGCCACAGGGAAGCACGAGAGACAATTGAAAAAGGGCCGATTTAGGATCAAACCAAAAAGGCGGACTGAATCAAGACTTGTCATAATGAGGATATAACTCAAATAGGAAACTCCATCCCAATATATCTGTTGGGAGGAAACGGAAGAAACCGTCATCCACGAGGATGTATCTCAGTGGGGAAATGGCAGGAAAGGATAAACTCTTTCTGCTTACGGGGCTGACTCTATATGGAGAGATTTAACACCCGACATCTGCTTAGAGAGATCTATAAAGAAGACCTGTATCACCATAGCAGGGAACAACAAACAAAGGATATATGGCAAGAAATGCAACATGAATATCTGAATGTTTATGAAGATGCATGAATATGCGTGATTTATGTTTGATGAATGCTGACAAAACAGACAATTCTAACACAACAGGTCCAGGAATCAAACGCCTGGTACTATACTTCCAGGGGAAAACCAACTGGAAAGCCAATCTGCTGGAGATCTATATGCTGAGAAGCAAAGATCTGCGGGTACTGCCGAGGAAGCAGAGGATCAAAGATATCAGGAAACACCAAATCTCTGAGTGATGGATCAGCAAACAACCCAACTAGGGGCACAGAAAGTCACAACAGGAAAAAGTAGCCACCAAGACGAATCTGTAGGGGAACAAGAGAAATCCCAAGATATCTGCAGGGGATCCCAGTGTCAACTGAGAAACACAAAAGTGCATAAGCACAAACTGCTGTAGAAGCAACTCCACATAACCCCGCTGGGGAACAACCCACTGAAGGAGAATGTACCACACAAGTAGATTCTGCAACAAGCCACCCTACTCGGGGAGAATGTACATAGCCAACTGATCACAACAAGTAGATTCTGCAATAGGAGCCACTCTACTGGGGATCACAAACAGTCAGGCAATCAATCCGTTCTCTGGATGCTAGAGCCACTAACCGACCCTACTGAGGATTGAAGGAGCGTTCAACAGGCAAAGATGCCACAACGAACATTCTGCAGACTATGCTGAGGAAAAGATGGATGAAATACTGGGATATCAACCCGATCAACCACTGCATAGGAAAATAAATCCTGCTCTACTGGAGAGAAAATAAGCACTTTGATGGAGAGATAGCAATAATTCCGCAGACGACTTCGCCGGGGAAAGGGTAAAGCGCTGGGTCTCAAACCACTGACTTACCAAATCTTCAAAAAAGAAAACGATCATGCTGAGGAAACAGACAACTCCGCTGGCAACTGCACTGGGGAGAGTGACAACAACTCTGCTCGCGACTGTGCTAAGGAGACAAATAAAGTCTGGGGACGTCGACCCACTGGAGAAAGTGACGGGGCACCAAGATGACAAACCATCAACCGCCGAAATTCATGCAAGAAAAGCACTCATGCTGGGGAAGACTGCTGCTGGAGAAAACGGAGTCTTCAACAACACTTTGCTTGGGGAACAATCCCAACAACAATATCTGGAGAAAAAGATACAGCCAAGCCAGGAATATGAACATATGTTTTACCTGTTGGAGATCATGCCACCCTCGGGAGAGCGCTGAGATATTCTTAAGTATCCTTTCACATGGTGAATGTTCACTTTGCTTAAAACAACAGTTTTGAAAAATTTGTTTAAACAATGACATTTTATCAATTAAAACATGCAAAACATTTGTTGAATTGAAACAAATAAGAGTGCAAATAATTGGATAAAAAGCTCAAATTGATTTGATGGAATGGTAGCCTGCAAATGGCAAGACTCCATAGATCTGTACAAATTTGAAATCAGTGATATATATTGGAAGAGGGCTACATTGAACATAATGATCCTTTCTCTACCAATTTGAATCTCGATGTATCCGAAGCTTCGGTTGACGACGAATCGAGAATCTTCTGACGAAATGACGACTGTGGCACAGAAAGTCTTGTCAGGATGCAGTTACTTGCCAAATCCCTAATTTTTGCCTAGATTGCCCCAGGGTGAGGTACTCAATCTAGCGGGATGCAAATATTCTCTTTTTTTCAAGTCTCTAATTTTTGCCTGGATTACCCTTGCGGGTTCTCCACCGAGACGCTCATTTTTGCCTAAGCCGCCCTTTCGAGTTTTCAACTTAGCGAGCTATTCTGTTTTTCATTTGCATATACCTTTTTTTTTAGGCAAAGTATTTCTTGACTGCATCTGAATTCACAGGACGAGTGAAATCCTCCCCATCCATTGTTGTAAGCATCAAAGCACCGCCTGAAAAGGCTCTCTTGACAACATATGGACCCTCGTAGTTTGGAGTCCACTTGCCCCTGGAATCGGGCGCGAAAGACAAGACTTTCTTGAGCACGGGGTCACCTTCTCGGAACACGCGAGGCTTGACCTTCTTATCGAATGCTTTCTTCATTCTCTGTTGATATAACTGACCATGACACATGGCAGTCAATCGTTTCTCTTCGATCAAATTCAGCTGGTCATAACGACTCTGAATCCATTCAGCATCAGTCAACTAGGGACTTGAGGGTATCATTCTTCTTTTTTCTCTTTTGAATTTTTTTTCTTCTGATTTTTGCCTTTATTTTGATTTTTCACCCTCTTCTCTTTCTTTTTTTTTACATTACATTTGTAATGCCCCAGTTTGACTATTGCTGGGTTCTTGAGACGCAGCTGAATGATCTGCTTTTCATCGCTCAAGTACTCGGGAAATCTCATCAGGAATCCCTTCAACATCATCTTCCTCTGCCTCAGATACAAGGAATTCAAGATTGGGAGATGGCGTTGGATCATTATGTTCAATGGGTTTAGAGATCAACCTGCATAATGATTTTGGTTAAGGAAAAACTTTAGAATTTAAACAAGCAAACCATTATGCAGATGAAAAGGATTGCTTTTATTCTTGTTTTTATGGGTTTTTTGTGATCACTGATTTCATGCAAAGGCAAAAAGTGAAAACAATGGAAAAACAAATGTTTAACAATGCATTAATTGAATGAAAACATCATTGTATTAAATGCTGCCAACAATGTCATCACTTCTCCTTTTGGCATGGGAGAAGGGTTTCAAACAAAGTGAATCATTACTCTGATCTATGGATGACTGTAGGAACATCTACAGCGACCCAATTGTGGCAGACACCGCCAGGGATAACAAAGTTACTCAGATCCTCTGTATCCTCTTCCAAGATAGCAGCAGCTTCTTCAGGTTGATCGTCATGGATGAAACCTCCACTTGTGAACAAACCTTGCTCACTATACCCCAGAACAGTAGCCAATGCCAGCCCGGGATTTATCCATCAAAAGCACTTTGTCGAGAAAATTCCTCCTTGAGTTCACAATTCTCTTGCTCAACATGATCCATCAGTCTTGAAGAATTGGCTCTGGTATAGTACCGGCGAGGTGCGTCTTCAAAATAAATGAAGATCGCAGGGTCAGACCACAGGACAGGCTGAGAACAAGACACCCGCTCTATGCAAATGATGCATGAAGTGTTTATGCATATGCTTGTTTTTTATTTCAAAGGAACTCGAAGGTTTTACTTGCAAAATTTTGAAATTTTAACATTTTGATCATATATGAGAATATCTCACCAGATATATCAGGTGAAAAAATTTTCCCGGTTTTTTCATGTTTGAAAATTTTTGCAAATAAACTCCTTTGAGTTCCTTGAAAATTTTCTTTTTCTGATGATATGGATGCAGATGAATGCATGAATGCATGAATGCATGAATGCAACAATCACACTCAAGGATCAAGCAAGTCACACCAGACAAAGGTCATGGGAAAGCTCATTGTATCCCTAATATCAATCATCCATTTTGGTGGATTTAGGTTTTCACCTTATCGACACCCAAGTTCCATTGATATTAACGGTACGTGAACCGGCTCGAACATCCTTAATATCAATCATCCGTTTTGGTGGATTTAGGTTTTACACCTGATCAACACCCAGGTTCCATTGATATTAACGGTGTCTGAACGACTCAACCATGAATCACGGGTTTGCTGAGAGTCACGAGCATGGAGTCTCGGTTAAGAACCACCCAAAGGGAGTGTACTAGGGTTTAAACCTGCCAGACATGTTCTATCAGAGGTTCCCATAATCATCGTTCCATCTTTCGAATATTATCGGAGGAACGACTACTCGTATTCCAAGAATATTCTCAAGAGAAACTCTTATGAGTGTAGTATCGCGTAACAATCGCATCAGAACTTACATCTGAACGACCTCCGCACTACGTCCTAAAAAATAGGCCAAGATGGGTTTGGTAAACTAAGGTCCTTGGCTTCTGCGGCACATGATTGAAAGAATAATGCCTAACCACAAATAACTTGTGTGACATTATTAATCCAACATGACCTCCACCAAGTGAATGGACTCGCAAGTCAACTGGCTAAGGAATACTCCACACCAGTCAACAAGACTATGCCATTCTCCTATCCTAGAGTGCACTCGAGTTCGGGTATAGAACTCATCTCACAGATCACCAAAGCAAACAGCAATTGTATATCAAGCAATTCAAACATTACAATCAATACAGTTATCCCAAATTGTACAAAAATATGTCAAATAACCAATAACAATATAGCACAACAAGGGGTGAAAAGTAGGCAATACCACCAAGGAAGGTCTAAATTGTCTCCCCAGTGGAGTCGCCACTTTTTCTGTAGCGGTGTATTCGTTACTATATGATCTATTGATTAAATCATAAGCAAAGATATACAAAGATTTCGAGTCGCCACCGCACTTTTATTTATCCAAAGGACTGGCTAAAAAGCGAACAAAAGCCTAAGAATTTTTACGCGTAGAAAACTAATAAAAAGATCAGAGAGTCTGGGTAAGGGGTAAATTACGCAATGGGAAGGTGTTAGGCACCCACTACGTCCTAGGTACTCCTAGGGAGCCCTTTTCACACTTGTTGTATAAAATTGTTATTTGTTATGACATAAGTATTGTGCAAACATGATTGGGATGATGAGAAAAGAATATACAATTTTTATTGTTTTTGTGTTCGAATGGATGAACCCGTTGCCTACGTACCTTCCATCAAAGGTAAGGATCAAAACGCCGTAGTTCGGCTAAAAGATTTCCAAAAAGTTGTGAGTTCAATTTTAAACAATAGCGCTGAGGCTTTTCATTATCAATGGGAGAAAACTCGACCAAGACCAACATCCACCATGCGAGGATAGCTTCGACGTACTAGAGGGGTTAACCCTGTTTTCAGTACGGAAGTCTTATAGTCGACTCACTAAGGATAAGGTGAGGTTTACATCAACCACAATGATAATTGAAACCTATGGCTAATGTGAAAAGATTAACAATGGACAAAGCCAAAACAAGTGAATGGGTGAAGTTAATTGATTGTGATTATGAAAGTAAAGTCAAAGTATGATTAAGATTGATTCAAAAGAAGTATTATGAAATGGAGTTTTGAAAAAAAGTCAAGGACTTGGGGTCCAGGTTTTTAATTTGAAAACATGAAGATGTTTGCACAATATCTATCTCAAGTCTTGAAGGTAATGTGTGAAAAGGTTTAGGACATAATGGGGATGAATGGATGAGGATGGATTGTAAAACTTCTTAGAAAGTTCACCTCTTGAAATCATATAGGAGATGATTCAAGTGTGTCCTCTGGAATAGGCAATGAGCAATAATAATGTAAGCAAGCAAATGATATCGGATGCCACTCAATGGTCTTACTCCAATCTCACAAAGAAAAGCGGATATCAGATACCAGTAGATGGATTTACACCAATCTCCTAAAACAGAAATGGATATCAGAGGCCACTCAATGGACTTATACTAATCTCCTAAAACAAAATGAAACTTGGATACCGGATGCCAATCTGTCTGGACATACACCAATATCCAACATATGATCATAGGAAAGCAAATGCCAACTTGCAGGGACTTACAGTTGCATCCTCACATACAACAAATGCAAATGCATCAAGCAAAGAGAAGATGAGTGGCCAATGAGATGGTCTTATACTCACTTCCATATCATAGGAGCAATGGCCAATGGATGGTCTTACAATTGTCCTCAATGGGCAAACAACAAGGATATGTCACAGAGACAAATGAAATAATCATGCACTAATGGGTAGTTGATGATGATAAATGCACAAAGCATGCAAGCAGACATGTGTATATGAGGTAAATAATCAATCAATTAAAGTCATTCAGCACACACTATAACCAAACAATCAGGCTCACACAAAGGGTTAGGCATTGAAGCCAACTGGAATAGGGTTAATGGTGCTCTTAACCTTGCCATTGAGGGGCTAAGGTGAAGCAGATGAGAGGATATGAGGGGTGTGCCTCATTGCTCTTATCCCTGGTCAGGGAGAGCATTTGAATATCAGAAGGTGTGGGAGTTCAGAAAGTAGGAACTCTCTCCACAGATTATTGACTCGATAGATCTTGGGTTAGGATCTCAATGCTACAACCATGTAATGAGAGCAAAGAGAAGACTCACAGAATAGTGGGAGATAGACTACATATCTCTTATATCCACCAATTGCCTTATTTAAAGGACTTTTCCTGCTTGGGACAAATGTAAACACACACAAGCATTGCCTCTTAAGGAGGACTTCAGACAGTTGCCTGGCCAAGTAACAGGCCAGGTCTTCCAAACTACATGAAGATAAGAAATTATAACTCAATGCAAATTGCTATTAAGCAAAGCAAAGCAAGTTCTTAAAGAACTAAGCAACTAATGGTACCTGAAACCAGTCAAACAGAATCAGTACACAACTCAAAGTCAAATCAAAATGAGATAGGGATCAACAGTCAACACAATCATTCAAATGTGCAATGCACAAAGCTCAAGGCATGTGAGCCAAGCAACCTACAAAACAAACAAGTTAGTTCATGATAATCAAATCAAGCTCATTCAATTTGTATTGATCTCTTTGGAGTATTTGTTGCTTAACCTGAAACAACAAACTTAAACATGAGCAACATGACCACTAGGACAAGCCTAGGGTCAAAAAGAGATAAGAAAATCCAAACAGCAAGTTAAATCCAACCAAAATCATGTTCAAGCAATTAAGAAGCAAACCCAAGTGGTTCCATGTTCATATCAATCACCATTATGATTTCATAAGCAAATTAGGTCAAAGCATGGCATATAGAAGCTCAAAGAAGTCAACAGCAAGACTCAACTCAAAACCAATCATAAACATTTCAATAAATCATCAGATAATTCATGATCAAACATAATCCATAACATGATAAGCATATCAAATTTCAGCTCATTTGGATCAAGGGAAGTGGGTCAATGAAAATCAGAAAGTCAAAGCAAGTTCAAGCAAGCTCAAAGAAGTCAACCAAACATGCACCAACTTCAATAAATCATAAATCAGTGACAACATATGAGAAATGAATGGGAATAAAACCATGACAAAGCTTAAGATGTCTACAACTCACATGTCAAATTTCAAGTTCATCCAACAAAGTATGAGAATTTCACAAATCAAATGGGAACAAGTGTCACAAAAAGTCAACATATGACCAAACAGGGGAGAAAATCTCAAACAATTAATAAATGCCATCAATAATTCCAAGAAAATTCACATGTAAACTAGACATCCATAAGTACATTCATGCAAAAATTCAAACCAATTTGAATTCAAGAAGCATAGTAATTAAAATCATGAAGTTGGACATCAATGGTGTGACACAAATTGTCACACCCTAATTCAAAAAATCATAACTCACAAACAAGCAATGATAAATTCACAAACTCTACACCAAAATCACCATGAATGTGTCTTGTTTAAGCACAAAAAATTTGGGAGTCATTGGATAAGGCATCATCATTTCACAATTGATTTGGCAAAGTATACAAAAAATGGACACATGAACAAAACCCTAGCACAATTAAAAATCCATCCATGCCAAAAATCTGGAAAAATCATGATAAAAAAACTAGAGATCATGCTGAGCATTTTGCAAAAAGTCTCATGAATTTTGGATCAAAAATAAGTGTGATATGATTTTTCAAAGATTGGTCACAAAAATGAAATAAAATTGTGAAATAACATGATTTAATGGATATTGTAACACGGCATGGCATATTTGTAAATACTTGGAACTATAAGTGGAACGCTGCGTTCCACTTATCCTGCGTGTCACATGTTTGTTGGCGCATGGCAATGGAATAGTATCTCCATGCAAAACACAAAATCAAAAAAGGGCAAACACGAATTCTGGGTTGCAGCATCTAGGGTTCTTGTTCACTGTTCATCATCATCCAAATCGTGAAAATTTTTGTCACAGAATTGAACAACAAGCATGGCATTCGATACATCTAACATCATACATCAACATTCCAACAGCCATTAACATTAAATCAAGCTATCATGGATGAATCATGCAAAAACAACAATGAACATCAATCTTCATGTCAACATAACTTTCAGAATAACCAACCATTTTCAGTGATTCAAAGCTTAAAATGATCATGGCAAAGAGATCTATACAAAGCATATCATGGTTTTAAGAAATGGGAGAGTCGAATTCTTACTTGATTTTGAAGGTAATGATGAAACAGTTGTGATTTGGTCGTGTAAGCTCAAAACAGTTGTTCTAAAAGCTTCCAAATGATGAATGAGTGAAGGCTTTTGGCTCAACAATCCTTGAGAAAGCTCCAAACCAACTCTGCCATTGATGAAGGTTGTTAAGACAGTCGTGGGTTCCTTGCTTACAGCTGGGATTTGATGCTAGCAAATGGTTCCAAATGGTTTGTATGTGATGGCACAAAGCTCAGGGCACAAGCTCCTTGAAGGTTTGCAGCAAAAAAATTCAAGATGAAGAATTTGATGTTTTTGAGAGCAAGAGAGTTTTTGGTCTGTTTGAGTGAGAGTGGCTAGGGTTTTTTCAGAGTCCAAATGTTGAATATATAGTCTGTTTAAGGTGCTAAGCTTGGTTCATTAAGTGTTAATCACAATTTGCATAAAAGAGGTGTTTTGGTTAATTTGTGAAATTAAGTCAAATGGCAAGGTGTATGTGCTACAGCTGCGAAAATGGGCCTTAGACAATCTCCAAATACCATTTCAGAACTTTGGCAAGTGGTAAAATGCATAGCAAAGGCTTAATTTGAAAACTCATTTTTTCACCTCACTTAATTTAATTCAAACCACTTTAAAAATGCCATTTTGCTTGGTTGAGTTTTGGTAAAATGTGATGAAAGATTTGGAAAGAGGGCATCAAATATGACTTGTAGCAAAAAACCCCACCCAATTTGGCCAAATGGTTTGGAAGATATGCCACTTTGAAGTTCAAAATTTTTTGAGAATGATTTGATCATAACTTGCCAACCATAAATAGGAATTGAGTTTTCTTGGACTTTTTGAAAATGGGAGAACAAGATCTTCAACTTTCATGTTGGGAAAAAATTCATTTGAAGCTTGTATGATGATGTAATTTTGAGGATCAAGACTTTCCATTTTTGGCAAATTCCAATTATAGGTCAACTTTCTATTTTTGGAAATTTCTTGTTTGACTTCAAATTCTTCCATGATGATGTTTGACATGTTATATGAGGCTTATGTGGACATGAATGAGACCTCTCAAACCAATTCCCACCATCAAATCACTGATTAAATGCACAGTTGACCAACAGTTGACTTTGCTAGGGTTTTGGTTGACTGAACCATGTTCTGATGAATTCCAAACCCTAATCACTTGAGATCTTGATTCCAAATGATGTCACAACTCATATGAACTCTTGATG
The DNA here is from genome assembly GCF_024323335.1 of Lathyrus oleraceus. Taxonomy (NCBI): domain Eukaryota; kingdom Viridiplantae; phylum Streptophyta; class Magnoliopsida; order Fabales; family Fabaceae; genus Lathyrus; species Lathyrus oleraceus. The sequence goes on from NC_066584.1 coordinate 232,297,309, forward strand.
AATGATCATGGTGCCCAAATTCTTCAAGAATGGCCACCATTCACTGTTCAATGAATAATTTGACTGTTTGACTGTTGATTGCTTCAGCTGCAAGTAACAAGGTTAGATGACAATATTTTTGTACTTTTGGTTAGTAAACATATGAAAAGCAATGATATACAAATGCAATACATGCTTGGTGATCAATAACCATACTCACAAGATAACCCACCCAATAGGAGGGAAACTAAGGCATGCAATGATCCTTGAGGCCATGATATGATATGATATGGGCCATGAGGGATCTTAGGGACAAAATTGGGGTCTTACACCCTGAATTATCAATCTCGTGGCTTATGTCTCGTTCTTATAAATATTCGTCTTCCAAACTCAAAAAATACTTAATTCCTACCTTAACACTTTTTCAATAAAGATGGAAATGGAACATGGTGTATACTGCGCACTCCTGAGATTAAGATTCAAGGTGGATGCCTTGCCTATCTTAGCTCTCGCCATCTTCTTTAAATTGTCAATGCGGTTTCTTCAAACCCCTTTCTCAATCAAACCTAAAAAATACTTAATCTTTACTAAACATTTTTGCCAATAAAGATGGAAATGGAACATGGTGTATACTGTGCACTCCTGAGACTAGGATTCGAGATGGATATCTCGCTCATCCAAGTTCTCGCCATTACTCAAAATAAATCCAACCAATCAAACTCTTTCTCGCCGCCGTGCGACTAATCAAGAACCTTTTTCATAAACGAAAGACATATTGTCTTAAGGTGATGCAAAACAATGTTTCGGCCACGATTGTTGAGTCGAGATAAGTGACGTTTTTACGAATGATGATTTGTAAATCCGTTCGATGTGTGGTATACGTCCACTCCTCATCTGTTTTGGGTAAAACAATGTTTTCTTCGATTAATACAGTATAGCTTTCGCTAAAATCGACCAACAAACAAACATTTTTCTACCCAGAACTACGTAAGCCTTGATTTCTCTTTTGAGATACGTAGGAGCAGAATTTGTAAATCTTGTCAGGCCCACTAATAAAAAACTTAGGTTTAGTCCCCTTTATTGCAAAAAAATCCAAAAAACATCTTCTCTTTTCTTTTGATCCTATTATTCTTTCCCTCATAATAACTTGAGAAGACTAACATAAGCTAACATTCAAAACGAAACTAACTAAACGGTTCCCGTTGAGTACAACGGACGTGAGGGGTGCTAATACCTTCCCCTTGCGTAATCGACTCCCGAACCCTGATTTGGTTGCGACAACCAATAATCATTGTCGTTTTTGTCTTGGGTTTTATCGATATTTCCCCTTCCTTTTTAGGAATAAGTAAAGTTCAGTGGCGACTCTATTCAGTCCATCATTGCAAGCGTGTGATTGCGCTTCGCTTAAAGTCGTATCCCCATTTTTCGAGGTGCGACAGATCAGAATAAGGCATTAGACACAGGTTCAAAGTAACATTTGCATCAATACCATGTAGCAGGTGAACTCAAGTGGATCCCAATACTTGCATCAGACGAAAATTCAAATCACAAGAACTTGGTTTCAGAAATGTTGACATTGGCCAAGTCCTTTTGCATAGGGAATGTTGCCTAATTCTAAGTTCAGGGCTCAGATCAAATCCAACAGTCCACACAAACATTTTTTAGGGTTTTTGTTGTTTATTAGGTATTTTAAGGTCCTAAGACCACAAGCACACACAAGATACAAAAACAAATATATACAACCACAATATATGGCTCAAGTGATCAAAATGAAAATGGCATAAACATAAACAAGTTAAATGATATGTAAATGGCAAATGAAATGGTAAATGACTTGAATTTAAATGACATAAAGTAAATAACTTGAAATTAAAAGTAACAAGAATAAAAGTTAGTCAAATGTTAGTTGATTAGATGTTAGTGGAGTTTTGCTTTTCAATTGTTTAAGTCATTCTTTGGAGAACACTTAACCCTCTATTCACAAGCATGGATCCTTGAACCAAGACATCTTCCAAAGGAAGGAAAAAAGGCCAAGTTTCCACACAATACCATGAAATGGGGGAGACTTACAATCTCACTTACTAGAATTCTATGCATTTGGGTCAAAATTTAGTGTTATGTTAAGCAATCATAATTGGACTTATGTAGAAGTCACAACTACCTGAGGTCGGAAAATAGAAATTTTGGTGTTAATGCATGTTAGAGATATGGTATAATGAACCATACTCCTAAAACATACTGAAATTCTGGTATCAGATATAAGATGTCGAAGGTAATGTCACGACACTAATATTTGGATATAAACAATGGATAAACAAAAGCAGAATGGTAAAGCAAGACACACAAGAATTGTTAACCCAGTTCGGTGCAACTCACCTACGTCTGGGGGCTATCAAGCCAGGAAGGAAATCCACTAAAATAGAATTAGTTCAAAGACTATCCGTATACTTCACCAAGTTACAGTCTTTCTCACCTAATCTCTACCCGTGCAATTTCTACCTAAGCACTCTTAGATATGAGAACCCACTCACTTCCCTTACAATCACACACCCGTGATTGAAAACAGTAATCCCTTGTGAAAAGAAAATACTTTTCAATTACAATATTCTTGATTTTACTTCACAGTTTCAATCAAGAAGACACACTCTTGATCTTGCTTCAAAGCTTTGATCAAGAAGACAAATCAGTCCAATTCAATCATCAATGGATGACTTGAATGACCTACAGACACAAACCCTAGCTCTCTCTCTAAATTTCGCTCAGTCTTGGTTGTGTGTACAATCAGGTTTTCTAAGTCCCTTTATATAGAAGTATTGGACACTTGAAAACCCTAGATATATTTTCCAATCAAATCTTTTCATATCAGTTGTAAAGGTCTTCTTGGAAAATAAACAAATCTGGTTAATATCCCTGAAAGAATGCGCCAGCTAGCCATATCTTCAATCAACCAATGATTGCCACCAAATGTGCAATCACATAAAACCAGACATTCATACTGAATGTACTATGTACAAGATGTCAAGACATCGGGTCTGACATCTGGAAAAATCCTGCATAATCCAGTTTCCTATTATAGCAGGTACAACCATATCAGTTACCATGACAAAGAGTATGTCAACTGAAACAATCCTGCAGCATATGTCTTCCATATAAGCTCCAGCAGGTACAACAAATATCAGAAGTCTTGTCAATGTATGTGGCATTCTGAAACAATCCTGCTTGCATATGATCTTCAACTCCAGCAGGTACATAGGATATCTCATGTTAAGACATCACACATGACATCTTGTGAACACTCTTTGTTTTACCAAAATTGCTGCCAACTTTCAGAATCAACAAACTCCCCCTATGGCAAATTTTGGCTAAAACATAAATCTGTCCTTTTTGTTCACAAGGTAAAAGGACAAAATAAATGTGACCAATGAGACAAAATAAATGTCTATTAGTTCTAACAGAGAAAGTTAGATCAGATGTTATAACATTAAGCATGTTAAAACAGAATATTCAGGAAGTACACAACATCATTATACACAGCAGAAAGCTGAGATAATGAACAAATTCAAGGAACTCATTAAGAGCCCTAAATATTACATAACAGGCATCATGATGACTGCCACAAAATACAAAAAAAAAACAGAAAGAACATCAGCTTTCCAAACAGCAGCCCAACTTCCACCACACCTTCCAGCACCCCTTCAATACAGGTAGGAAACATTAATCAGAAGAAGAAGTATCTTCTTCACCTTCATCTTCATCTTCACCTAAACTTTCAGAGTCTTCTGAGCTTTCAGAATAGGATTGGGATCTTGTATTTGATTCCTTTCCAGCCTTTTCTCTATCTTCCCTTTCCAGGCTACAGATGAGAACTTCTAAAGCTTCCTTTCTGGCCTTTGCCACTTTTATCCCATTGTCCAATTCCTTGCAGGTCTCTTTCAGTTGGTCCATCAAGCTTCTTTTAGCTGTAGGCTCCCTTCTGGCAGATGTCATGACATCATTGACATGACTTCCCTCAAACAACTTATAATGAATGGACAGAGGGGTCTTTCTCCTGCTTGGAATATCACTAGTACTCAGGATTCCTGGTTGTTGACTCAGGATGATCCCACAGATGATAGATGGGAATGCAATGGGCAACTTTACAGCATTGGTGGAAGCATGTCTAATGGTTTGTTCAAATATGAACTTGCCAAAGTCATAGTTAACCCTTGTTCCAATAGCATGAATGATCCTCCCAAGAGCAATGGAGATGGTAGATATGTGATTAGTAGGAACCCAATTTGCAGAACCAATCTTATGCAAGATGGCATACTTGATAGTTAGTGTACTAGATGCAAGGTGTTTCCTACTGGGCCATTCATTCACTTGGCCAGCTGTAATCATCCTACAGATCACAGTATCTGTGGCCTCTAGATCTACCCCTTCATCAGTTCCTCTCCCCAGGAACCTGTTGATGATGGTTGGTGAAATTTTCACACACTTACCCCTAACAACCACTTTGCAGACCTCCCTGCTTCTTTTTCCATAACTCTCATCAGGAATGTTTACAATGAATTCTTTGACTAGCCGTTCATTGCATTGAGGCAGAGCAGTCACAGTTTTCATAAGACCAGCTGCCTTGATTAGCTCCATTACTTCCTTTACTTCAATAGTCTCTTTTCCCAATTCTCTTTCAACTGCTACCCTTCTTTGAGTTACAAACTTCCATTTGGCAGCACCACCTTCCACGTGAAACGAGATATTGTCAAGATGAACAGCAGCCACTTTGTTTGGAGACTTCTTTACAGGCTTCCTTTTAACAGGGGAAATGTCTGAGACGTCATATTCGACATCCTCATCAGATTCAGAACTCTCACTCTCCTTCATCTTCTTGACCTCTACTTTACTCCAAGTCTTGGAGGGACCTATACCAGCAACCCTTTTCTCCTTCCTACATGTCCTTATATCAGACATACTCTTCCTCTTTCTCAGTCTATTGGCTACACTTGTTTTCACAAGATTGACCAACGTGTCATCTTCTTCCTCAAACCCTTCTTCCTCAATGTCCTGAGCAGTATCAGGTGACATACTAGGTAAGATTTTTCCAAGTGAACACAAACCCTCAGCAGCTACTTCCTTTTCTGTTTTAGATGAGTTATCATCTTTCTTAGCTTGGCTTTCCACCTCAGGTGAGGGTTCCCTTCTGGACAGAGGGGTAAAAATGTCCTTAACTCCATGCTCTTCGTTCAATATGCTGGTAACAAGGTTTCTTATGATGCGATCAGTAGAGTGCATGTCCTCTTTATCAGGCGATTTTTCAGGAGTGTTACCTTGCTCAGCTCTAGTCATGGAAGGTGAGCTTGGAACGTTACCTGGTATCATACGCAGAGGAGTTACTTCTATCAACTCTTCATCTAAAAATTCCATGGAGGAAGTTCTAGTATGGAAGGATTTTGAGCTAGATGTTGACGGATGTTGTTGAACTTTTGAGAAAACTTTCTTTGCCCTAGCAGAGGTTCTTTGATTGTGTTCAGGCAGAGTGTGCTATTTCCAATACTAAGAGATGGTTCATTAGTAATGTGGCTTTTTCTTTTCATTGGGCAGACAATATTTTCTTGCCTTTTCCACTCCATATTAATTGCCCTATTTTCTCAAGAAGCCAAGCCCCTAATTTTCCCTTTTCCTTATCCAAGTCCTTTGCAGTCAGGTTGTCATAATACAATGTCATAGCATCGAGTGTGACATTGTAGATAATTCTCAGCAATTTCATCCACCCTGGTTGAGCATTGTTGTTTTCAACTGACATAGTTCCTTGTGTCTCAGTTCAAGCAAGGCTCTTACTAACTTCAGACTTCATACCACCAGTCATGTGTTCAGGTGTTTGTGCCATCATGACCTTTTCTTCCTTGAGGTTAGGTATTAGCACCCTTATCTCACACTTTTCCTTTCCCTTGGAGATTCTTCTTGCAACTGTACTTAACTTAGAGGAATTATCCATTTGAGAGCTCCACATGTAACAGTTGTTATTGGTCCTGGTTCCTTTCATAATTACTTCACTGTCTTTGTCCATAATCAGACATTCAGTTTTAGTGAAGATGATACTCAGACCTTGATCCCCTAGCTGACTGATGCTTATTAGATTAGCAGTCAAGCCCTTGACCAGAAGAATATTGTCAAGTTTAGGAGCTCCAGGACATTCAAGCTTGCCTATCCCCTTTATTTCACCTTTAGCCCCATCACCAAAGGTTACATAGCTTAAGTCATGAGGGTGAAGATCCATTATCAAGTCTGAGTTCCCAGTCATGTGTCTAGAGCATCCACTATCGAAATACCATTCTTCTTTGAGAGCCATTAGACTTGTGACATTAGTCTTAGGAACCCATTGCTTCTTGTTGATAGGCCTGTAATATTGGGGTCTGGGTTGATAGTGGATCTGTTGATGACCATGGCTAGGATAACCATACAACTTATAACACGAAGACTTAGAGTGTCCAGCTTTCCCACAGTAATGGCATCTCCATCTTTGGTGTCTGCCATACTGCTGTTTTCTCTTCTGATGTTGCTGATGAAGGTGGGTAGGGTAACCATACAACTTATAGCAGAAGGCCCTTGAGTGTCCAAATTTCCCACAGTAATGACATCCCCATCTTTGGTGTTTGTATTTTTGTTGTTCTTTCTTCTGATGGTGTGACATATGGTGTGACATCTTGGAACTCCTCATACTATTGCTGCATTCAGGTTTAGCTTGAGGTTTGCAGCCAGTGTAGCTACTTTCAGCCTTGGTTTTATGGTACCCTAATCCAGATTTGACTCCTATGATTTGTCCAGTCTGAAGAATCTTGTCTAAGGAGTCAGATCCATTGTTCAGCATCCTTACATACTTGGTTGTTTCTTCTAGTTTTGAGTTTAAGAGCACAACTTCAGTCTTTAGCTTGAGGATAGTTTCCACATGTTCTGCTTTTTCTTTCTCCAGTTGGACAATCTTCTGGCTCTCAACTTGTTGATCTAGCTTGACCTTTAGAGCCCCAGCTTCTGTTTTCAATTTGGAGATGGTTTCCAAGAATTCTACCTTCTCATTCTCAAGTTGAGTTATGTCTTTTTCTTGATTTAAAGACTGTTTGTTCAGTTCAACACTTTTCTGACACAGTTCTCTATAGGTAGAGGCCAATTCCTCAAAGGTTACTTCACCATCACTTGACTCTTCATCAGATTCACATCTTCCTGTCAAAGCAGTCACAAGATTTGCAGCCTCTTTAGTATCACTCTCATCAGACCATATGGCAGCAAGGCTTATCTTCTGTTTCTTAAGGTAGGTCCCACATTCATAGCACTGAACCTCTTTTCCTTCTTTGGGCTTCTCATCTGCTCTTGCTTTTCTTCCAGCATTGTTGGATTTACTGATGTCAGACGAGATGTTCTTGACATTTGCCTTGGATCTGACATCCATTTTCTTTAACAGTCTGTTAAACTGTCTCCCCAGCATTGCAACTTCATTGGCCCACTCTTTATCCACATCTTGACTGTTTTCCTCTTCTGTGTTGGAGACAAAAGCAATGCTCTTGGTTTTCTTCTCAGTTCCCTCAATCAATCCCATCTCAAAGGTTTGGAGGGAGCCAATTAACTCATCTACCCTCATGTTGGAGATGTCTTGAGACTCTTCTATGGCAGTCACCTTCATTGCAAATCTCTTGGGGAGTGACCTAAGTATTTTTCTCACCAACTTTTCATCTGTCATCTTCTCTCCCAGGGCTCATGAAGCATTAGCTATCTCAAGGATACTCATGTGAAATTCATGAATGTTTTAATCTTCTTTCATTCTTAAGTTTTCAAACTTGGAGGTGAGCAGCTGGAGTCTAGACATCTTTACCCTAGATGTGCCTTCATGAGTGGTCTTGAGAATGTCCCAAGCATCTTTGGCCACTTCATAATTATTTACCAGCCTGAAAATATTCTTGTCTACACCATTGAATATTGCATTCAAGGCTTTAGAGTTCCCAAGAGCAAGATCATCCTCCTCCTTGGACCATTGTTCTTCAGGCTTCTTTTCAGTCGTGGCTTCTCCTTCTTTAGTGACTACAGGGTGCACCCATCCTGTCAAGACAGCTTTCCAAGCCTTGTTATCAAGGGATTTTAAAAATGCTACCATTCTAGGTTTCCAATAGTCATAGTTAGAACCATCCAGGATTGGTGGCCTATGAACAAATCCTCTATCTCTTTCCATTGTACCAGAAAGTATAGCCCCTAGATCTCACCCAGAACCAGAGCAGGATGTCTGCTCTGATACCAATTGAAATTCTGGTATCAGATATAAGATGTCGAAGGTAATGTCACGACACTGATATTTGGATATAAACAATGGATAAAAAAAGCATAATGGTAAAGCAAGACACACAAGAATTGTTAACCCAGTTCGGTGCAACTCACCTATGTCTGGGGGCTATCAAGCCAGGAAGGAAATCCACTAAAATAGAATTAGTTCAAAGATTATCCGTATACTTCACCAAGTTACAGTCTTTCTCACCTAATCTCTACCCGTGCAATTTCTACCTAAGCACTCTTAGATATGAGAACCCACTCACTTCCCTTACAATCACACACCCGTGATTGAAAACAGTAATCCCTTGTGAAAAGAAAATACTTTTCAATTACAATATTCTTGATTTTACTTCACAGTTTCAATCAAGAAGACACACTCTTGATCTTGCTTCAAAGCTTTGATCAAGAAGACAAATCAGTCCAATTCAATCATCAATGGATGACTTGAATGACCTACAGACACAAACCCTAGCTCTCTCTCTAAATTTCGCTCAGTCTTGGTTATGTGTACAATCAGGTTTTCTAAGTCCCTTTATATAGAAGTATTGGACACTTGAAAACCCTAGATATATTTTCCAATCAAATCTTTTCATATCAGCTATAAAGATCTTCTTGGAAAATAAACAAATCTGGTTGATATCCCTGAAAGAATGCGCCAGCTAGCCATATCTTCAATCAACCAATGATTGCCACCAAATGTGCAATCACATAACACCAGACATTCATACTGAATGTACTGTGTACAAGATGTCAAGACATCGGGTCTGACATCTGGAAAAATCCTGCATAATCCAGTTTCCTATTATAGCAGGTACATCCATATCAGTTACCATGACAAAGAGTATGTCAACTGAAACAATCCTGCAGCATATGTCTTCCATATAAGCTCCAGCAGGTACAACAAATATCAGAAGTCTTGTCAATGTATGTGGCATTCTGAAACAATCCTGCTTGCATATGATCTTCAACTCCAGCAGGTACATATGATATCTCATGTTAAGACATCACACATGACATCTTGTGAACACTCTTTGTTTTACCAAAATTGTTGCCAACTTTCAGAATCAACACATACCACACACAAAAAAGAAAATGATCAAAGGATGGACCTAATCTCATCCATACTTGTATTGGTTCATCTAACATAAGTTATTGATGAACCAGTTAGCCTTAGGTTATTGAGACTTCATTGATCAATGAGAGGGATGGGATAGAATGGGATTAAATATGAAGAGGGAAGGGAAATGAGACAAACTATAATTGGTCATGGGAGGAATTTTATCAAATTAAAATCATTCATTCATTTTGGGAGATGAAATGTACATTTCATAAATCCCCTAAATCCAATGATTTTAATCCAACAAAAGTCAAATCAACCTTGACCAAGGTCCAAACACATAGTCAAACTTCACAAGTCAATAAAAATGGTTCAACATAATTTTCACACAATTAAACAATTAAAAATCAAATTAAAATGAATTTAAATTAAATTATGTTTGATCAAAAACCTAAAACCTCTTCAAAACACCAAATAAATGGCCAAGAGATTTATTATAGGTCAAACAAGGTCAAAGGACCTTGGACAAAAAAAATCATTATTATTGAAAAGTTAAAAGTATTTTTAAATAATTAAAAATATACAAAAAAATAATTAAATCATGAAAAATATCAATATTAATCCAAAAAATAATTTTAATTCAGGAAATGAAAGAGGGAAATATTTGAATTTTTTTGGTGAAAGTCCCATTTTTTTGGATCAATAATGAAATTAATATGAATTAATTAAAAATAAGCAATTAAATGAAATAATCAGAAATTCAAAAAAATGAGAGCCATCGGATCTCCCTCGTTAATTGAGGTGGCAGATCAGATGGTGATAAACGCGCGTTCCACATGTTCCTTGGTCAACTGAACCACACACATGGTAATCAAAAGCAACGCACGAGATTTAAACGTTTTAAAAGGATCATATGGTTGAGATGCAAGACAACGCATCACCGGAGCCAGAGCTCCGGTCTTCTTCTCCGGTGGACCTCACCAGACTGGTCCACCATTAACCATCACCAAAATGAAAAAGCAAGACATGGATTTAAAGAAAAAATCCTCAGGAGTTCGAATCTGGCCTCAATTTTGTCCAATTCCAAGTATATGAAAAGATATAGGGATTTGAATTTTGAGGATCATGAACTGAGTTGCTTCGATTTGACCTCAAAGCAACTCAATCTTCTTGCCTACATTAGTAGGACTTTAGACAACCAAAAATCACAAAGAATTATGAAGAATTGAGAGAGAATCGAAGACAAGAAGTTTCTGAAAAATCACCTTCGAGTTGATCTAATTCCACTTGATCTTGATCTGGATTTGATTGCTTTCCCCTCCTCTTGCTTGCATAAGCCAAATGAGATGAAAATGGAAGTGAATTTTTGGAGTTTGAACTTCCAAACAGAAGATGAAGTTCAAGCTCGATTTCAAAAGAAACCTTCAGAAATTCTATGGCAGTGGGGGTTTGAATTGGTCTAGCAAAGCGTGGGCAAGGTGTTGGTGATGAATCTGAAGCCTTCAGCTTGTTTAAATATGCAATGCACTTGATATTTGCACCACTTGAAATTTAGACAAATTTGGAAACTCCTTTGCATGGTTACATGAGCAATCTTTTGGGCTTTAGGGATGATGAAATCCACTCCCAATTCGTGTACAAAGTATGTTGAATGCATCATGTGTAAGCCTGCAAAAGAATTTGATCACTTGAAATCTAATCTTGCCAAAACACTCTCCATAATGAAGCCATGCGCAAGTCCCTCAATTTTGATCCAAATGAGATGATCTTGGATGTTTTGGAAAGGTGAGATCAAGGGGAACAACTTCCACGGTGAACACTTTCTAAGTTGAAGCTTGGATCATGATGAATTTCGAGGTGGAAGTTTGGGAAATCAAACATATTTGAAAATTTTCTAAGTTCCAAGTCAAATGTTCACTCCTTCCACCTTGAATAACTTTTTCTATGGACTTCAAAATAAGAAAAGTTCCTTCATAAAAGTTGTATCTCTTTCAAACCTATTCAATTTGGTCACAAATTTGACCTCATTTGGATATGGCATGAAGGAGTTATGCATTTTAGAAGTTGAGGAAAATCACGTGTTCAATGGTATTGGTCCAAAATGACCTATAATGTTTCCTCTTGGCACATGCATTTTCAAGTTGAATTTGCACTTCCTCCAAACATCAAAGTTGAAGTAGACATATTGAATTGGATCATGAAATTTGAATGGATTTCATCTCATAAAAATTAAGAACGTTATGGTCTTGGGAAGTTAACCTCCAAACTAGGGTTTAGACAAAATGACCTATAATCTTTCACCATAAAAAATGACTTTACAAGAAAAAATAGCTCTTGAATTAAACATGAAAGTTGTTTGTAATGTCATTTAGAGTAAAGTTTCTCTTGGAATCATTTTCATATGACAAAACTTGTAGGAGATAGGGTCTAGGGAACCCCAGTTTTGACTAGTTGAATTTCTCTGGTCAACCACCATGAACCAACTTGCTAGCTTGACATTCTCTTGACTTTTGGGACTCATGGATGATCATATATGCATAAGATGATGTAATTTGAAATATCCCTTTAAATATTTGATCAATTGTTGAGGAAAGTTGTTGAAGAAGTCACACAAGGTACCTAGATGAATTAGGGTTTCCAAGGCAAACCAACTCCAAACTCTTTGTGATTTTCTTGATCAAAATAACATGTGAAGAACATGGGGATCCATATATGATGCTTAGAGCCAATGTAAACCAATTTTTGATTGAGCTCCTTGAATTGAGGGTCTCAAACCCTAGATATGAACTTGATAGAGCATAGGTGATCATGTATACTACCTACAAAAGCAACAAACTATACGTTGACATATTTTTGGTTTTTTGGTTAGCAAACAAAGAAAAATGAAGTATGATTCAATCAAATTTACTTGGTGATCTCTCCCAATACAAACCCAATGAATGAGGGGTAAGGAGGATGCCATGGTGTGATCTCAATGCTAATGCATATGATGCGATAGCATGAGGGATCTTAGGGTCAAAATTGGGGTCTTACACATTGCTAAAAGGATTAGGAGTACCCCCATAAGATACTTTAAAATCAGTCATTATATAATATGTATTTTTCTCAGGATCTTTTCTGCATCACTGTTAAGTGTTTAACACAGGCCTTACTCTGATGCCAACTGAAGTTGAGAAAAATACACAAGAAGGGGGTGTCACACCCTAAAATTTGCCTTAAGTTTTGTATAAGTGGATTCATCTGCATATCATGACCGTTTCATCTGGTCATGTGGACATCTCATATTTCCATGGGAGTTTTTTTAGAAAGTTGATCTTAATTCTTTCACTTTTGCATTGCTTAAACTTCATATGCATCATTTTATCTGCATACAATGAATAAAAATCAAAGTTTGACTTTTCTATGCTCTTTTTATTTGTCCTTACTCGCATTGTTAAAATTTTTGGATGATAGAACAAAATTCAAAGAAATGATTGTTGACTTTGAATTTCTTATTTGTTAATGTTTTTGTCTTTTATATATTGGTTTGATTTCATCTATATTTTACCATTTATTTTTATCCAAACAATATGTTCTATTTTTAATGAAGACATGGAAGTAATTTCAAATGAAATAGAAACACTTTTTAAATGAATTAATTTAGTGTTTACAATAAGACAAAAAGAAATGATACAAAATATTTTTTACATTTTTTAATATTACAAAATAACGAAAAAGAAAAAAAAAAGTCAACATGTGCAGCTAGCTACACGAGTGCCTCCACTTCCTCTTCCTTGTGCCTTCACCATCATCATGTGGTCATCATGATACTCCTATCCGAGATCAACATCATCATGTATCCATGCTTCATCATCATCACTATAACCTGCAAATAGCCATCAACAACCAGCATAACATACACATACCATATAATCAAAACAAACAGAAGGAGGAAAACGCATAACACATGACCATATCACATCATCATACACTTTTATCAATTAGTTTAATTTAGTTGACTAATTAGAACTAATTCTTTATCAAATAAATTTTATTAGCTTGATTAATTAATTTAATTATCTTAATTAATTTAATTAATTATTGGTTGCCATGCCTTAGCCCTTCGAAGTTTTATATGCTTTCATTTTTCTACTGTATTATTCTCATTTGGTAAAATGCACCCCTCTCCCATAGTTTGTAATAATTCTTATTGTTTTCTTTTATTTGTCTATTAACTTAGAATTAATCAAGAATAACGTAAAACCAACCATTTTTCAAAAGGAACAAAATAAGTTTGATCCAACGTCAAGTGCTTTTTCAAATCAAATTCAATAGAATTCAACGTGAGTGTTTGATCCAACGTCAAGTATCTCGTCCGCTTACATCAAATTCTTTTCATAATCAACTTCAAACACTTGATTAAACGTCAAGTTGTTCATTTTAACATTTTTCACAGTAAATAACCGATTGAAAAAGGATTGGGGCGGAAGTAATTTATCCTCCTTTCCCCGAATGTTCATGTGATGACCGCACTTAGCCTACCGTTTGAACATTCTCCAATTTCATCAAAACACTTCTAATAACTGAATCAACCAAATTCTTTCGTGGATGAAAAAGGATTGGGGCGGAATTAATTTCTCCTCTTTTCCCCGAATGGTCGCACTTAGCCTACCGTTCGAATACTTGTCGTCCGTTAAAGAAACACGACTTGATTTGTCACACAAATTTCATAAATAATTCGATTGAAAAATGATTGAGGCGGAAGTAATTTATCCTCCTTTCCCCGAATGTTCATGTTATGGCCGCACTTAGCCTACTGTTTGAATATTCGTTAATCACTCAAAATATTCAAACACATCAAATCTTGTTTTCCGCCCTTGCGCGACCTCTAAAACCTTTTCAAAAATGAAGATGCTTTATCGATATTGACGTGAAACAAACAAGGGATTCAGCCTCCAAGAGCGAGCATCAAGTAAAGGTTTAACCACTCTAAATGTCTAAAGTATCACTCATTAAAAACAACCAACAAAAATTTATTTGGTACAAAGAACTACGTAGTCTTGAGTTCTCCATCCCATCTGGAGATACGTAGGACCAGGATTTTGAAATTTTGTCAGACATAATAATAGAAAACCTAAAGACCTTTTCTCTCTTTCTCTTTTTTCTCGCTCAATAAGTAGAAGATCGCAAACTAACATCACGCTAACATTCATTCGTAACTAACTAAATGGGTCCCGTTGAGTACGACAGATGTCATGGGTGCCAATACATTCCCCTTGCATAACTGAATCTCGAATCCGCTCTTGGTTACGATAACCATTTCTTTTTATTTTGTGGGTTTTATCAATATATTTCCTTTCCTTTTAGAATAAATAAAGTTATGTGGTGACTTTGTTGTATTTCGAGCGAGCGATGCGCCCGCGTATTTTTTTTGTCGGGACAAGTTGAATTGTGTATAGATAATTATTTCAACTTCTAAAAATTGACTTTATAATCTGAACAAGTTCAGAATTTGATCTTAGAGATAGCAGTGGAATATAAAGAATCATAAGTAAAGCAAAAATAAAGAATGACACACAAAGTTATTTTGGTTCCTTCCATAAACTCGGAGTAGTGTAGTCCCCTTGTACAACAAGAGAGTTTGACTATAATCAAACATATTACAACTTGCTCAAGCAAACTAGAAAGAGACTTTAACTACTCAATCACACTAGAAAGAGACTTCTGCTCAAGCACTCAGGCAAGAGGCTTCAACTTCTCAAGCAAACTAGCAAGAGACTTCCTAAACTCTAACAATCAGTTAAGAAGAATATATAACAACTACACTTGAGATAAACTCAGAGGTGCAAAAGTGATGCAACATACACAAAGACTCTTAGTACTTAAGACTTCTAAGATATACAAAGATTAAAAATCTTAAGGACTTGTTAAAAGAAATAACTTTATTCACGTAAGCTCAAAGTTGTTGTGTAATGTATTGTTGGCTTCCTTTAAATATTCATCTTCTTTTATAGAGGTAAAAAGACACGTTGGAGGATAACTTGCACAAAAGGTCTTTGCTGAGAAGCTTTTACAACAGATACGTTGGAAGTTGTTATACAAAAAGTTAGTTACTTTTTGTAACAACTTTATTCAAAACACCTTTTACAAACCAGGTGTCTAGTGAGTGTTGGAGTGGACATAACGAGACATGTCAATTTTTCTTGAGCCTTGCGCTACGAAGCCCTAGTTGAAATTCTTAAAAATATGGTTTCTAACAAAGTAGATTTACTTCAGAGTCTGAGCTTGATTTAGAAGCTGAGTTCCCTTGTCTTGGTCTTCAGAGTCTGAGTCATCAGATTCTGATCCTTCAGAATCTGAGTCTTTAGATACTCTTCATATGCTCTTTCAGAGTCAGAACCATGTTAAATTTTAGCTTATTATCATGTACACTTGAACATATGTTAGTATACCTATTGTTCTTTAAATACTTTGTTATCATCAAAACTTAAGGGATATGATTAATTTTGTTCCAACAGAAAGTGTATTTCAAAGTTCAAGAGTGAACTTATGAAAGAATTTGAGATGACCGACCTTGGCCTCATGACATACTTCCTTGGCATTGAATTCCACAAGTTCCAAAGGGGATTGTTCATGCACCAAAGAAGGTATGCGCTTGAGATATTGAAGAAGTTTTAAATGGAGCATTTTAATGCTATCATTACTCTGGCTGAACTGAGGCTATAGTTTTCGAAGAATGAGGCTGAGCAAGATGTTAATATAACTCAATATAGGAGGATGATTGGATCCTTGTTCTATTTGTGCAATACGCGACCAAAATTGGCGTTTAGTTTCAGTATTGTAAGTAGTTTCATGGAGAGACCAAATGTGTCTCACTTGCCAGCAGTCAAGAGGATCCTAAGATACATCAAATGATCGCTTAGCTACGGAATTCTCTTTCCCGCAAAGATATAGATGATTGAAAGTCTACAACTGGATACATCTTTATGTTTGATGGAACACCAATCTCACGGTGTTCTAATAAGGAACATGTAGTTTCACTCTCGTCTTGTGAGGCTGAGTACATTGTCGCTTTGTTATGTGTGTGTCATGCATGTGGCTAATGTATCTATTGAACGTGCTAGGCAACAATGAGAACAAGGTTGTTACACTCCTAGTTGATAATGTTTCCGTGATTAATCTTGCTAAGAATCCAATTGCACATGGGAGGAGCAAGCACATTGAGATGAGGTTTCACTACTTGAGGGAGCTTCCTAGTGAATGAAAGTTAAGATTGAAATATTGTAGAAGTGAAAATCAAGTGGCTGATAAGTCACAAATGATGTGTTCAAGAGGTAGAAGATGAACATGGACATGGAAGACTTAGAGCACTTAAATTATGGTGGTGTGTTAAGAGTATTTTGATAATTCAAGTGTTGTAACTGGTTAACACGGGGGTGTAACCGATTACAGCAAGACAAAAGTCACTTTTGAGCTGAAGAAATTAGAGTTACATCGTGGGCGTAACATGTTAATGTAATCATGTAACTGGTTACCATTGAAAGAGAACTAATTTTGTATTACTTGTAATCGGTTATAAGTTTAGTGTAACCGGTTATAGGCCCGAGTTTTATGCTTTTTCAATTATTTGCTTATGTGACATATATTCCAATCATTATGTAATGTTTGTATAAATATCTTGAAGACATCCTCATCAATGTTAATGAAATATTTTCATCTTCAATTATCTCTCTCAATTTCCTCTTTCCCTCTCCACACTCTAATTTCTAAATTATTTTAATCTTATGGTTAAAAGTTCTAACAAAATTAACATAAAACTGTCATGATCCATCCCTGCCAAATTTGACATTATGAACAATGCCTCCCCACAAATCTTTTAACTTCTGAAACGCAAACCTCCTTCCACTTCTGTTGCACCTTTGTGTTGTCCATTATTCTGAAATTGAAATCTCTCAAGACTCTTACTTACATACACTAGTTGAATTTGGTTTTAAACCCGTGAAGCCATTTGTATGAAGACTTAGGGCCTGTTTGAAACACTTTTCAATTTTAGTTTTTAAAATTTGTTTTTCAAATCTATTTTAAAAAACTATTTTTAAGAAAAAAATTAACAAAAGATTTGTTTGATAAACTAATTTTTAAAAACTGTTTTGAAAATATAAAAATGAAAAAACTTGCTTGATAATCTAATTTTTTAATAGTATTTTAAGAAGAGAATAAAAATGCATATTTTATCATCTACTTTTAAAATTTATTTTATTGTATAAAATATTACAAACTTAAGAAAATCAATTGATATTTGTTCGAATACAAATAATTGGGATAAATCAATTTTTAATTTTATAAATCACATAACACTTGTTTGATGAATATTTTTCTTTATTTTTTAATTACTATTTTTAATAACGTTTCTCTTAAAAAATTAGGAATTAATTATTTTTAATAACTTTGATAATTTTTAATAGTTTAAAAAATTTAAAAATATATAAAGTTGTAATGTCCATGCAAAATATGATATAAAGTATGGAGGAGAAAACATTGTGTTAAAAAATTAAATAATAAAACCAAAAAAATAATTAAAATTAAATTTAAATAAATTATAAGAATATTAAAAAAAGAAAAAAATAGTATTAATAAGATTTAGTTGTATAATATTTCAAAGTCGAATAGATAAGTTCAATGTTTTAGAAACCGTATTGGACTTGTCGATTGAACCGATCAAATCAAAAATCAAAGGGGTCATTGATATGGTTTGATTGGTGGATCGGATAAGCTATTAAATCAGTGAAAATTGACCAAACCGGTCAAAAATCGGTAAAAATTGAAGAATCGACGATTTTTAAAAATCGACAGATTAATTGCTTGCTTTTTTTCACAAAATACGACGTTGTTTTGATAAAAAAAAATTTAAAAAATTAAACTATAATTAGATTTTGCTTAAAACTTAATTGGAACACCTTTCACTCCTTAAATCTAATTTATTAGACAATGCACTATTTTATTATTCGAATTTATTTTATTTAGATTTGTATTATGCACTATTTTATTGTGTGCGATGTATATGTTGAAAATTTGAGTTTAAAGAATGAATTTGTTAAATTATGATATTTTAAATTTTTTAAATTTTATAGGTGTCTTGATTTTTTTAGAGATTGAATCATTTGGTTCGACCAATTTAATAACTATACATTTTTTTCGTAGAGACTGATTTATTCAACCGAATTATCTAGTTTAATCTAGTTTAGTCATGCGATTCTACCAATGAAATAGTGGTTCGACCAATAAATTAGTGATTCAATACTCTTATTGATTAGATGATCAATCTGATTTTCAAAATAGTGAATAAATTTATATGAAATTGACTTTTTATTATTTTGAGGATTTAAAATAAAATTAAAAAATATAATAATAATAATAAGAAAAAAACAAGTAAAAAATAGGATTGCACATTTAATAGAAAAAAAATTATATAATAAAAATAATTAAGAAACACAAAAAAAAATTAACTAAAATAAATAAACATATTTGAAAACATAAAAAGAGCATACATGAATAAAAGAAATATCATACTCTTTTAAATACGCTTTTCTATTATATTTTTAAAATATAAAAATTATTAAAATTACATTAATGCCATTAATGAAAATTATGAATTTTTTATATTTTTTCTTCAAGTTTTATAATACTAAAAACTGAAAAGTAAAAAATAAAACATAATTAAACTGTTTCACTTTTTTATTTTTAAAAACTAAAATATAAAAAAAGATTTTTAAAAACACTTTTTCAAAACATTATATTCAAACAAATTTTTAAATTTTAAATTTTCAAAAATTAAAAAATAATTTTTAAGATGAATTTCAAAGAGGCTCTTAAATTTACAAGCTCTCTTAATAGAATACACAAACTAACCGAAATATTTCCTTCTATATGGTTTATACTCTAATCAAGCACCAGCAATGAAACAAACTGAGAAATTTGAGAAGGGGTCGTACCCCAAATAAGATTATTATTAAGATTCAAACTTTTTAATGAATTACATTTGAGAAATATGAAGAGGGGTAGGTTGGTTAAACATATTACTAACAAGGTTAAGATCATAGAGATTTGGAAGGTTACATATAGAAGATGACATATCACTACAAAAAATTACAACTTTGAGATTAACAAAATTTACTAAAATGATGGTGAAGTTGAAGAACAAGAAATTCCGGTCCGGTTACAAAAATGGTTTGAAGAAGTGTTTGACCAAGTTGATAAAATGTTTTTGGTGTATTGAACAAGGCTTTAAAAAGAGTAATGCTTCCATGAAGTAGCATAACTCTTAGTGATAAAATGTTAGAATATGAATTTTATTTTTATATCTAATTTAATCATTAGCTCAATTTTATCTATTTCTGTTAAAAAGAATTCAATTATATATATTAGTAGTAAATATATCATTAAAAGTAACTAAAATATATTATTATTATCCATCTATATACCTGACTTAAATGATTATATGAGTTCATCCCTTGTAACAAAGTAATTAAAGAAGGCGATGGAGTATTTAAACTCCAACTTGGAAGATGTTGTTGCTATCAAAGGATACAAAAGTACTGTTAGTCATTATATAGTTATAAAAATATTAGATTGCTAATAATCAAAAATATATTACAAACCAGAAAAGAAGAATAAACAACATTTGCTAGTCAGTTCTTCGGAGAGTTACTTGCATTAAAAGTGTCTTTAATATGTTTCTCTGAAAAATAAAATAAATATTAGCAACTTTTCACATTAAACATATAATTAAAATAATATTTTAAAAATAAATATTTAATCATTCACCTTTATTATTTATAATTTTTTTAGTTGATCATTTTCTTTTCTCAAATTATCATTTCTTGCGAATACTACACATTTCTTTAATTTTTGCAAAAACAGGATTAAAAATTGTCAAGCACTTATTATCCTCATTTAAAAAGGAATTATTTTGGATATTTTCATATTTGAATTTAAATCAGACTTAACAACACAGTGTCGAACTCTCTCAACTCCAATATCAAATAATTTTCACATATGTTTTTCTGTGTCATCTTGACTTTCCAAAAACTAAATTATAAAAACACTTCGTAATAGCATTGCGGTAAAGAAAACTGGCATCATCACCACCTGCAGTTGAATTAGGACTAGAATCTTGTTTTGTACTCTTATTTATATGCTCATAAGACCTTGCATTTTTTACCATCTTTTTAAGATGTAGTGGTCGGACACTTTTAAAATACTTTTAATGTTGTAAATCAGTGGACGATGTCAAAGAAAGTGTGTTTTGATATCAAAGAAGTAGTATATTATTGGGCGAACGATTTATGATCGAAGGTGGGTAATGGATCGTGAAATATATGAATGATGGCCTAAGGCGGAAGAAGGAATAATTAGAAGTATGTTTGCCAAGGATTCGCATCCTCGTGCCTACGTGTTTTCATTGTGCAATGAGAAAGTCAGAGCAATCGTAGTTCGGAACCACGAGAATAGAGAGAGAGATATACAGTGATGCAGAGTATAATTTGTACCAATAGAATGGTATCAAAAGGTATTTGTCCAAGCAACGAGGACTCACAAGACAAACCCAATTTCAGAGGTTAACTGTCATGAAACGATGAGAGAGATATTTGTCTAAGCAATGGGGACTCACACGACAAACCCAATTCAAGGAATGATTGCAGTACTATAGTACAAGGAATAATGTATCATTGGATGGGGAACAAACAGTTCAAGATCAACGAAGGATCGGTATCTTGGATCCAATAAGGATATAGACTCTGAATCAAAGAGAAAGGTAGGCATTTACCAGTATGTGGGCTAGTAAGACCGCCACTATAGAGTAAAGGCAAAAAGACAGATTGAATTAAGTGTTTGGGCATAGTCCCAAACAACTCTCGATTGATGAGGTGTACTATTGTTAAATCGTCCTAAAAGGATACCCAAGGAGTCCAAGGAGAAGTATGATTAATCTCAAAAAGGATGGTATTGATAGAATGAATGGAGAATGATTGAATAAATAGGGTAGATATAGATAAGGTAGATTGATAGATAGGGTAGCTCACGAAGAATCTGGATTCTCCTGCCTACGTATCCTTATAGTGCAATATGGAAATCAGAGCTTTCGTAGTTCAGCCTAATACGGCTGAAAGTAAGAATGATTGAAGGCAAGAATGTGATTGAATGATTGAATTGAAATGAAATGGAATGGAGAATGAGTAATATGAGACTTGACAATCGATTGATAGGAATCACACTAAAGTCTATGAATAAGGGTGAACGCTTTGAATATTTGGGGCATACGCCCCATACGCAAAGTCGCTCTAGACAAGGATATGAGAAACTTCGTCTCATCATTCCTTACTATTTAAGGCTTGTAGCACATGATACTTCTCTTAACTGACAAGTTGTTGGTGAAGAATCTTCATTGTTGATCCTTGTGTTGATGTTGATTTTGTGTGAAGAAGACTTGGTAGTTTAATCGATTCGTATTATACAAAAGTGTATGAATAAGGGCAAACACTTTGAATATTTGGGGCCTACGCCCCAAATGCAAAGTCGCTCTAGACGAGGATATGAGAAACTCTGTGTCGTCATTCCCAATTACTTAAGATCTTGACTTGAGGCTTCGAGCTCCACAGCTTAGAAGAAAAGTCTTATTAAGTGACCAAGGGTCTTTTGGTCACTCAATTGACTGTGGGATTATACAAGTTCAAAGGACTTAATCGATCAAAATTACTTTTGATTGATTTTGATAGGAGGGTTTTAAATTGATTTAAGAAACTATGTTAATCTTATTCTAAACGTTAGAGTTAATCAAACTATCCTAAGGGTATATGTTATGGTTGATTAAAAATCTATATTAAAATCCTAAGGGTATATGTTATGGTTGATTAAAAATCTTGATTAAAAAATCTATGTTAATCCTATTCCTAAGGGAGCATGTGATTACATGAATAAAATACCCAAAACCAACTCTAAAGGGTATAATGGTCTTTTTACAAAAATGTTCAATTATGAGTACAAACTAAATCTCTAATTAACATCTAATTAGAAAAATACAAATGGATTAATTCCTAAATATTCTAAAATTAACCTATGTTTAGAAATTGCACTATTGTTTTAAATCTAATCAAAATCCAATTATTTCCTAATTGCTAATTAAAACTACATTAATCTAAAAAATTCTAATTAAATTTCAAAATCTAATAAAACCTAATCTAAATAATCATAATTTATCCTTAATTAAAAAACAAATAACAAGATAAAATGAACATTAAAATGCAACAAAATGCAAATAAAAGATGGAATGGGCCAAGGGGTGCAGAACACAGGTTTGATGGTGTGGATTTGAATTAAGGCGCATGGGCCTTGGCTGAAAAGCCCAATGGAATTTCCCTTCCAGCCAGGGGGTGCACGATTGAATTTGGTGGTGTGAAGTTCACTCGTATGAGCTTGCAAATCCCAGCCCAAAGCAAGAACTGAACGAAGAAAGGGGGTGCGACTAGAATGGTAGAGGGGTGTTAACAAGTTGGGCCACCGCAGGGCCAAGAATCTATCATTTGAACCGAAGCACAACTTCCCTCTCAATCCTCACCGGTCTCACATTCTGGCCATCGCGCCAGACGTCACTCCTGGCGGCGGTGGCTGTTGATATGGACATTAAGACCACCAACACACTCCTCTCTCCATTCTCTATCAGAATCCACTACCAATTTTGAGAAAGGCTTGTCTTAAGACCCTAACCGAAGCTAAATATATCATGAACCCCAACCACCTAAACCCAAATTACATCCTGGAAACGTTGATTCAAAGCCCCTGGGATTGGGGCTTTGGTTCTTCGCCTAAAACCCTACCGTATGCGCACAAGAATTGGAAGAGATCAAGGGAACAAAGAACTCACCGTGGCCAAAACTTTCGCCAGAGTCAGGTAATGGCTTTTATATCCTTGCTTTTGGTTCATTTTTCACTTCTTCTTCTTCTTTCGATATTTCTTCTTCTTCTTCTTCTTTTGGAGTGAGAGATCTTGAAGAGGTTTAAGCACAAACAGATTTGAAGCTTTAATGGTGAGCTTCAACTGCTTCTAGAGAGTGCGTGTGGTGAGGGTGAGAGACAGAGAGAGGTTCCAATTGCCTTCAATAGTTTTCAAATTGATAATTTCCAAGGCCTTGAAATGATGGAAGTGATGTTAATTTATAGGAGTTAGCTTTGGATTAGTGTAGGTTTGGAGTTAGTTATTAGGAGGTTAGGAACTAGCTTAGGAAACAGTTAGGATGAACTCAGTGAGTTTGCAGTTAACTCACTGAGTTGGAAAGTTACTTAATGAGCTAGGGCTTGTTAATTGTTTGGTTGAGTAATTAGTTGACTAGTTGTAATAGGTTGTTCCTTAAGCGGGATTGGCCTTGCAAACTAATTCCTGATCTGTTGAACAGGTTCCTTTCTACTTCCAATTGTTAGTGACTTGTGAGCAATGTTATGTTATGATTTGCCAATGCCTCACAAGCTCAAACATGTGTATTTTGACTTCATTTTCCCTTCATATGATTCAACCGGTTTTGCTGCAAAGTTTGCTCATGTTATCCATTGTAGGTTTTGGGAATGAG
Source organism: Lathyrus oleraceus (assembly GCF_024323335.1). Lineage (NCBI taxonomy): Eukaryota > Viridiplantae > Streptophyta > Magnoliopsida > Fabales > Fabaceae > Lathyrus > Lathyrus oleraceus. Next base: position 232,321,237 of record NC_066584.1, read on the forward strand.
TGGAGAAAAGCATAACAAGAAATTCATTGAACCAAAGTAGTTCACCTCCCAATGGTGCAACTTGGTCATGGCTTGTGAGGAGCTTGCTTGATCTCATTCCCCTGTTGCAATTCCTGCTCCAATTTAGTTAAACATCCTAGCTGATATTTGGTGAATTCTTGGGACAGGTAATGTGAACTGAAGTGAATCAGGTTCTTTTAGCCATTGATGGTGAGTTGTTCCACTAGTTTGTGCAGTAGTCACGGTTATTGATAGGTGATTGGAATGTTTATGCAGGTTGTTGTGTTGATGCACTCCCATTGAGATGCTTATTGCTAGCTGAAACATCATGGTATGCTAGGTCATTTTGTTAGGTTGGTGATGTTGTTGCCATGTATTGCTAGGAATGATGGCATTGTGTTAGTTGGTATGCGAGTATTTGCCAATGGACTGTGTTGAAACATGTCATATTGTTGCATGGATGTTATGGTTTGCTTGACATTTATGTTTTCCATTGCATGAATCCCACTAGACTATTGTAGATTGCTGAACAGGGTGGTTGTTTTGTCTTGTACTAACATGTGCATTACAGAATGGTTCATGTAGCATTCATGTGCGGCTTGTATCATCCTGTCTTGGATGGTCATGTTGAGCAGGATGAATGGTCCTTCCTTGTTGCAGATGTATTGTTTTTGGTGTGTGATCTATTGTACTGTAGGATGACATTTTCTAGTTGGTCTGGACATGATTCTTGGGTGTGCAGGTGGCTCATGATCTAAGTGCATGATTATAAACAACCCTTTGGTACTATAACAGGTTGGCATTTGACCAAAAGCTCCAGAGTCTTGATGCCTTGGTTTATTGATTGATGTATAGTGCTGCCATTGTCATGAACATGCTTTTATGGTTTTGGCAAAGATAACCTTGTTTGGTATCATGTTCTATATATGGCCATTTGAATGCTTGGAATTATGTTGAAGAACTTAGACCTTTTTTCCTAGTGTGTAAAGACTCATGTCCCTTTGATTGTTTTTCCTGTACTGTACTGACATGAAGTTATTTGGTGCAGGAGTATATGTATTGTTGGGCTAGGTCATGGTGCCCTTCTTTGCTCAAGCATAGCCTTTCTTTCAAGTTTGTTACAACTCCCAGCTTGCACTTCTATAGCATGCCAGATTACATGAAATGTTGGAGTAACAGATGGCCTGCACTTGGTTTAGAATTGATAGGTATGATGCTCTTGGTCATGCTGCAGGTTTGGCTGCTTCGAGGCCTTGGTTGGCTGGCAGATTCATATCGCAAGCATGGTGTTTGCATGATTGTAGGTCAAATTATATGGTATGCTACAAGTGTAACTTGGTCTTGTGTTTGTTCTGATATAGGTGAGGCATTGTTTGGCATTAGTTGCAGCATGAATTATTAAGCATGAACTTGGAAAGGTTTTCGTCATGTTCTTGACTTGGATTGCTGCAGCCTTCTAAACTGGACCTATTGTATGCTGCGGAATTACATGGTTCATCTGGTTTGTATGGCGGGTATGATGCAGGTTGGATGATAGTTCAATTGCTTATGCTTTGTTAGTATTATATTTACATGACTTTGTTAGATGTATGGTTGTATGGACATGACTTACACTTGAAGAACATGGAATCATGGTAGACCACAAAGGGTTAGGAACAAAAAATTAGGGTTTGAGATGTAGGATGGGTCAGTTGACTTTGGTCAACTGGTTGACCAAAAAGTCAACTTAGGTAGAAAATTGTCAAATTGTAATTTTCCTCTATGTATGAACATTTGATGAATGTAATTGATATTTGTTTATGAATGAATGGAAGTAATTGAATTGAAATGAATGATACTGTATAATATACATTGAATTGTGCGGAAATGTATGGATGGACTTGGATAATCAACTATGGTGTTGAAAATGCAATGAATTATATGAAAAATGTATTTAAATGAACTAATCACCTAATCACACCTAAACCTATTGAAATCAACACACTTGAATGGATGATGTAGTGAATGATGGATCATCTTAGCATGGACCAATGGACAACAACCATTAATTAGACAATGGATGACTCTTGAAATGGATGTGGATGATACAAGACTTAAATGAATCACCTTAGGCCTCAACATGGACCAAGTATTTGAAGTGATAAGGTGAAATGACATGGATGGGGCCAAGCATGGAAGCTATGGAACCATAGGCTTAAACTAAGATAGAAGGTTATGGGGGACAAGGATCAAGGTGGTACCAATCCATCAATGAGTGACCAATGGATGAGATTAGGGTTTTAGATGGCACCAGATGGAAAGTCAGGCTACAAAGTCCATCAAGACCATTCCTTCCTTGATTAGGGTTTCCATGAGGCCTACCCCTCAAGTAAGTCCTTTGAACCAGACCATATGTTTCACCAACCAGTCTTCCAATGTATAAGCCTTCATTAGGGTTTTGATGGCCAAGACAAGGGCTATTGGAACTCTAAAGGATCCCAATAGCATACTATCAAGAGTTAGGGTGTTGAAGACCCCTGAGGATTGCCTAGGTAGCCCCTTGTTGAATTCATACCTCCACCGTCAAGAAATTAGGGTTTTGAAGGGCCCTGAGCTTGGACGAAAGTCCAAGTCACACCTTTCAGGTTAATACACAAGCAAACCCTAGCTCCACAAGCCAAGAATTTTGAATTTATGGTGATCCCCTAATGGAATTAATGATGCTTATGCATGAGTTATTAATGTATGCAACTGATCCCTAAGTCAAGTGGTTGGATGGAGATAAGAAAAAATGGAGGGCAAATTTTGGGGTACAACAACTGCCCCTATTTAATCTTCTTGGACCTGAATACAGGAATTGCGGAAGCTTTTCAAGTATTCGAGGTGCAAGAGGATTAAATACCGACGTATCCCTAAATTTGCTTGAAAGGGTGGCCACACTATTGATATAGGTTTTTGATGTTTTGTGGGGATTCATGGTAGAGAGCATGATATGCATGTTGCATGATGTATGTTTTATTTTCATGATGCATGGATGCTAGGCATATTTTATTTATGGAGTATGGTTCTTTATTATGGTGGAAACTCTGACTCGTCATTGATTATCGAAAGGTTAGTATTGTGGGATCGAGGTGGTAACACTGCTGTCACGGATTCACCTATTAGATGGAGAACATCGAGGCATAAAAACCAACAAGGGTCGTCAACCAAAGGTCACAGGCGTTCAAGCAAGACATCTTTCAGGCTATCAGTCATTTTTTAAGTTCGTCGGGATTTTACAGTAATGCATAATGTTTTCCTTTTAGTGTAGCTTTTATTATTCTTCGAAATTTTAAGGCATTATGTGAATAAGATAAATCAGTTATTTTGCATACAAAATACAGAAGAAGAAAATTACTTGATGACATGAACTGAATTTTATTGATACGGAAATGTACATATGGTGTGTACAAATATGCAAACACCATTGATGAGAGTGTTTCCAAAATTGAAAAAGATAAATGAAATGGAAATGGGAAACATTTTTGTATTTTTCCATCGATTACAACATTAACCGTCATCTATTGCGGAATCTTGATCCTTAGACCTCGCTTCAACTGACGATGATTTGATTGATCTTTGACCACCTGACGTCTAGCTTATAGCGTAATGGGCTCAAGGATCATAGTCAATACCTTTATCCCTAACTTTTTCCTGGACATTTTTATTCTTTTCGTCCACCGGGATGCTCCTTTTTTCCTAAGTCACCCTTTCGAGTTTTCGACTTAGCGAGCTCTATATTTGTTCCCTAAATTTTGCATGGACAATTCATTTTTTGGTCAATCGGGATAGCTATTTTTGCCTAGATCAATTTTTTGAGGATTAATCTAGTGGGATTTCGTCATTTCTTTTTAGGCATAATATTTTTTGACTACGTCTGCATTCACTGGCGATGGAAAATCTTCCCCATCCATTGTTGTGAGGATTAGAGCCCCACCTGAGAAGGCCTTCTTGATGACGAAAGATCCCTCATAGTTGGGAGTCCATTTGCCTCGAGGATCTGAGTGAATAGCAGAATACCTCTTGAGCACAAGTTCTCATGCACGGTACTCACGAGGGAGAACTTTCTTATCAAAAGCTCGTTTGAGGCGTCTTTGGTACAACTGACCATGACAAACGGCAGTCAAACGCCTTTCTTCAATTAGATTCAGCTGATCATACCGTGATTGAACCCATTCAATTTCATCGAGGTCAGCCTCCATGATGACTCTGAGTGAAGGGATCTCGACTTCAATTGGTAGGACAACCTCCATCCCATATACCAGCGAGTATGGAGTTGCCCTAGTGGATATGCGGACTGAGGTTCTGTAACCATGCAGAGCAAATGATAACATCTCATGCCAGTCCTTGTATGTCTTGACCATTTTCTGGATGATTGTCTTGATGTTCTTATTAGTTGCTTCTACGACGTCATTCATCTTGGGCCGGTATGGTGAAGAGTTATGGTGCTCGATCTTAAACTCCTCGCACAACTCCTTCATCATGTTGTTGTTGAGATTACTGCCATTGTCAGTGATGATCTTGCTAGGTATCCCATAGAGACATATTATCTCTTTCTTAATAAACCGGGTAACCACTTGTCGAGTGACGTTGGCATACGAAGCAGCTTCAACCCGTTTTGTGAAGTAACCAATGGCGACCAGGATGAATCGATGACCGTTGGAAGCTTTAGGCTTTATCATCCCAATCATATCAATACCCCACATAGAAAAAGGCCATGGAGAAGTCAAAACATTCAACGGAGTCGGTGGCACAAAGATATTATCACCATAGATTTGGCATTTGTGACATCTTCTAGCAAAATTGTAACAGTCTACCTCCATTGTCGTCCAGTAATACCCAGCCCGAAGGATCTTCTTGGCCATAGCAGGACCTTTTTCATGTACACCCTCGCAACCTTCATGTATGGATTTTATGATCGTACTAGGTTCGTGTTTATCCATGCACCTGAGTAGTACATAATCATAATTTCGCTTGTATAACACATCACCGTTTAAGAAGAACTTGGAAAAGAGTCTTCTCATAGCCTTCTTATTATTAATGGATATACCCTCGGGATCTTGCTGTTTTTCCAGAAATGTCTTTATGTCGTAGAACCAGGGCTTGTCATTAGGATCGGCCTCGATTGCTAGACAATGTGCTGGTTCATCTAGGTGGTCAATATGGATAGTTGGTGCTTCATTCTTCCATTTGACTTTGAACATAGATGCCAATGTAGCTAGAGGATCTGCCAACTGATTTTCTTCCCTGGGAATATGATGAAAGGAGATTTCATCAAAGTAGGGTACCAGATTTCTGATGTGCTCTTTATAAGGTATCAACTTGCTATCCTGAGTCTCCCAATCACCTTTTACCTAACTTATACTAGAGCTGAATCACCGTATACCTCAAGAATCTTGATCCTTAAGTCGATGTCCGCCTCCAAACCGTAGATACATGCTTCATATTCTGCCATATTGTTGGTGCAGTCAAAACATAATCTAGCGGTGAATGGAGGTGGAAATCGGTAGTAGAAGTGATAAAATCACCTATGCCATAGCCTCGAGCATTGAAAGCACCGTCGAACACGAGTGTCCATCACGATCCTAGTTCGAGGCCTTCCTTAGGGTTTATCTCGGAGCCTGGCATAATGAAGTCTCTGATAAACATGATATCTTCGTCTGGAAAGTCAAACCTCAATAGTTGATACCCTTCAACAGGTAGGTGAGCAAGGTAGTCAAACAAAACACTCCACTTTATCGCTTTTTGGGTCACATACTGGATATCATACTCGGTCAACAACATTGGCCATCGTGCAATCCTACCAGTAACAGCAGGCTTTTCGAAGATATACTTTATCAAATCCATTTTGGATATCAATAAAGTGGTATGGCAAATCATATATTGTCTCAGGCGTCGAGCAGCCTAAGTCAAAGCATAACAAGTCTTCTCTAAAAGTGAGTATCTGGTCTCACATTCAGTGAATTTCTTGCTGAGATAGTAAATAGCATGTTCCTTCTTGCCTGTGTCGTCATGTTGACCAAAAACACAACCCATAGATTCATCGAGTAATGTGAGGTACATAATGAGGGGCCTACCAAGAACCGGCGGTATCAAGATTGGTGGCTCTTGCAAATACTTTTTTATTTTGTCGAATGCCACTTGGCAATCGTCGTTCCACACAATCAATTGATTATTTCTCAACAGTTTGAATATCGGTTCGCAGGTAGCCGTTAAATATGATATGAATTTGGAGATGTAGTTGAGTCGACCAAGGAAACCTCGGACTTCGTTTTCTATTCAGGGAGATGGCATTTCTTGGATGGCTCGAACTTTGTCGGGATCAACCTCAATACCCTTCTGACTGACTACGAAACCCAAGAGCTTACCGGATCGGACCCCAAAAGTGCACTTAGTTGGATTCAGGCGCAACTTAAGCTTTCAGAGTCTGACAAACAATTTCCTCAAGTTCACCAAGTGATCTTCCTCAGTTCTGGATTTGGAAATCATGTCGTCCACTTAAACCTCAATCTCTTCATGAATCATATCGCGAAAGGGGGTTATCATGGCACGTTGATATGTTGCCCCTGCATTCTTCAGGCCGAATGGCATTACTTTGTAGCAGTAAGTTCCCCAAGGTGTAATGAAGGTTATCTTCTCCATATATTCTTGTGACATCTTTATCTGATTATACCTGGAGAACCCATCCATGAAGGAAAAGAAGGAAAATTGAGTTGTATTATCAACCAAGACATCCATATGAAGCAAAGGGAAGTCATCCTTTGGGCTCTCTCTATTGAGGTCTCGGTAATCTACACACATTCTGACTTTACCGTCTTTCTTCGAAATTGGAATGATATTAGCAACCCACTGTGGATACTCAGAAATAACCAAAAAGTCGGCATTAAACTGCTTCTTAACCTCTTCCTTGATCTTGAGTGCCATGTCGGGTCTAGTTCTTCTGAGTTTTTTCTTGACGGGAGGACATTTAGGTTTGAGTGGCAAGTGATGTTCAACAATGTTGGTGTCTAACCCTGGCATATCTTGATACGACCAAGCGAAGACGTCAACATACTCGTGCAATAACTCTTCCAACTCGGAGTGTACATGCTTGGCAAGAGATGCCCCAACTTTTACTTACGTTTTATCAATTTCAGAACCCAAATTAATGACATCCACTGGTTCTTTGTATGGTCGAATCTCTTTTTCTTCGTGTTCAAGGAGTCGTGCCAGTTCAGCTGGTAATTCATAATCTTCATCACTGTCATCTTCAGCTTGGTTGATTGGAAATCCAGAATTACAGTTGATTCTTGGCATATTGTAATCAATAATTTGTTTTCTCTGCATATGATGAGCTTATTTTAGTATGCTTTTTAATAAAGTGATAAAAGAAAAAAGAATTTTTTTTCCATTTCGTTGTTTTAGTGAAAAGGTAAAAATAACTGAAAGAAAAGGGAACACATGTTTTGCATGCAAAAAGTACTTTTTATTTATTCACATAATACTTTTAAATATGGAGGCCCTTACAAGTTATCCTCTTGTCTCAGGCAAGGACAAGGGATTGAGAAAATAAAATGCATTACGTTTTTTCCGAGTATACTATGGGGATCACGGTAGTCGTCCAGTTGGAGAGCTTGAACCCTGGAGGACATCTACGTATGAGGTTAGGCGTCTTCGATTTGCTGCCACTGGATTCTCCAATGATTGCCATAGTATGATCATTTTGAAAGTCGGCGCTGCTGAATTTGATCGGGTTGAACTGTTTCTTCTTTAGGCTTGCCTTGCTGCTGATGGGTGATAACTGATACCAAATTTGTCACGCTTCTCTTCCATGCCAACAAATTTACCCCAACTGGGAAGTCGGCCTTTCTCCAATGTCTGTTTAGTGCTTCTGGCTGAAGATAGAATGGTGGCGGATGATTGGTCATGATTGGAGGTAGCAAAACTGACTTCTTCAAATTCTAAACAGTGGAGCTAAATCTCAACAATCCCTTCATCTGTCTCAACATATTTGAATGACGAGAGTGCGCTAACCAATAGATCTTCTCACCATACACAATTACCAGTTTATCATCAATCAAGAACTTCAGCCTTTTGTGCAATGTAGAGGTGACTGCCCCAGCGGCATGAATCCACGTCCTGTCCAACAAACAACTGTAAGTTGAGTTGATATCCATGAATTAGAAGGTAATACTGAACTGGTGAGGTCCAACACAGATAGGCAGATCAACTTCCCCAATAACTTTCCTTCGGGAACCGTCAAAAGCTCGGACAATCTGTGCGTTAGTCCTCATCTCGGGCCCTTTAAACTGTAACTGGCTTAATGTAGCTTTTGGAAGTACATTAAGCGAAGAACCAGTGCCAATAAGGACTTGAGATAGGAGAGAGTATGTGCACATGACTGAAATGTGCAGTGCTTTATTATGGGCATTTCCCTCATGAGGTAGTTCTGCTTCATTAAATCCTAAATACCTACTGACAGTGACATTCGCAACCACGTCGTCAAATTGATCAAATGTGATATCTTGCATCACATGAGCGGTATTCAGAAATTTCAGCAATGCTTTGCGGTGAGCCTCAGAACTCAATAACAAAGACAAAATGGATATTTTGGAGGGAGTCTGGTTGAACTGGTCGATGATCTTGAAGTCACTCTTCTTGATCAATTTGAGGAATTCCTGGCTTTCCTCAAAAGTGATGCTCTTCTTGTGATCTTCAACTTGCTCATTCTCAACCATCGGCCCTTTACCCTTAGACACTTCTGGTTCTGCAGTTTTGTTGGCAATAACATTGGTCGACGCTGGAATAGTTGTCACGTTCAGAGTGGCAGGTACAGTTTCCCCTGCCTGCGGAGTAGGAGTAGGAAGGACCTTCTCTTTAGGCAGGATGAGTGTGGGTAACGGAGACACCCTAGGAGTGTACTTCGGAGAGAATATACGGCCACTATGAGTCATACCTCCCATTCCAGTTATGTTGACGATTTATGTGTCAGGAATACGAATTTCTTTTCCACCCAAATACGATTTTGTCTCATAATTCCACGATACCGCCTTGGTATTCTGATATGGAAACGGACTGGGAACACAGAAATGAATTGGTTGAATCCTCTTGGGAAGAGCTTCAACCTTTTTCTTCCTATACACAATAGTTATTGGTTCGATTACTGCAACTTCTTATACTGTCTTGGACTTGGAGAACTATATCAACCCCTGATCTATCATCCCTTGTACACAACCCCTTAACTCGTTGCAGTTGTATGGATCATACTCACATATTGCGCAATCATCATGTATACCTGCTAGAAACCCAAATTGTTCAAGTCTCTTCAACACAACTGACAGCGGAGTCTTTACATCGTCGGCCCTCAGCACGGATTCGGTTTTTTCCTCTTCGATCACGGTGTTGACTACTGAACCACCATGATTTGGCAGGGGATTCGTCTTCACATTGGGTTTTTCCTCGGAGAAGGACAGGATCTTCTGATTGATCAAATCTTGGACCTTGTATTTAAGGGCCCAACAGTCCTCTGTGGAGTGCCCTATAAATCGTGTGTGGTAAGCGCACGAGGCATTAAGATCATGCTTATGGCGGAATGGAGGAGAGGCTGTAGGTATTTCTTTTGGCATAATAGCCCCTACGTGAATCAAATATGGCACCAGTTCAACATACGGTACTGGAATTTTATCAATCTGGGGGCGATTACCAAAACTGTTCTTGTTATTTTAACCTCGACCTTGTCCTTTGTTGTCACGATTGTACTGTTGGTTCTGATTTCTCTGAGTAGGTGTTGATTGTTGATTACTTTTCTATGGTTGATACTGACATGATGGTTGTTGATACTGAGTTGCAGCGACATACGAATATGGATAGTACGGCATAGGGGCCATTGGAAACTGATACTGGGGGTGGGCACTTGCCGTCACAGCATTTGCCTCCCTCTCTTTTTTATTTGCGAAGCCCCCATGTGGCCTCTTGTTCGTTGTTTGTGGAGCGGTTGTATCTATGATCTTCCCTGATTTCAACCCATTATCTACACGTTCATCGATAGTTACCATATCTGCAAGGTTTGTAGATGAACTCCCAATCAACTTCTCATAATACATCCCTTGGAGCGTATCCATGAAGATATCCACAAGTTCATTATCTAACAATGTTGGTTTGACCCTAGATGCCATCTCGTGCCAATGCTGAGCATACTCTTTAAAGGTTTCATTGGATCTTTGCGCTTGATTTTGTAACTACAACCTTGTAGGAGCCATATCAATATTATACTTGTACTATTTCAAAAATGTCTCTCCACGACCGGATCTTGGTGCGTTCCAAACCCATATACCAGGCTAGAGAAGTCCCAGACATACTGTCTTGGAAGAAATGGATCAGCAAGTCATCATTGTCGATGTACAATGCCATATTTCTGCAATACATTATAATATGGCTACGAGGACAGCTTAGACCTTTGTACTTCGGGAGATCCGGCACCTTGAACTTCTGCGGAAGCACCACATTCGGAACTAGGCAAAGATCTCGAGCATAGATACCAAAGGCTGAGAAACCCTCAATAACCCTTATTTTGTTGTCTAACAATTTATAACCCTCTGACCTGGCCGGATCAACACCGGGAAGAGCGGCGTGACTGGCTGGTCGAGAGGTTTCTGGAGCTATCACCTGAATAGGCACATTCTGTGGAGCAAACAACATATGCGGTGGATAGGAGAAATCAGGAGGCACTGTTTGAGCAACATCCACCATATGAGGATATTATCCTCCAGTCTGAGCATTAGGGGCCTGAGGTTCCCCAGTCTGCACATACTGGAGTGCAGGATTTGTGGGCGCATAAGTCAGCATGGGCACAGAAGTTGCCCCAGGGTAACTGAATGGAGCAGTTTTATTGGTACTCACAGGTTAAGCAGCTTGAGAAGAAACCTGAAAGTGGAGGCGCGGGCCTCAGTATTCACCTTCAGCGTCAGGAGTTTCAATGGGAACCTGACCTTGGATGTCCTCGGGGTTGGCAGCATCAACCAGAGAAGTCTGAACGGTGGGCACACCCCAAGGGGAAACAGTGTTTCCAACAGTAGCAGGGGCAATGAGAGTCGGATGAGGGAAGAAAGCACCCCCATTGGCAGAATGAGCAGCAAAATCTTAAGGCATTCCCCAAGGGTAGGTTGCAGCAAGCCTACTCAAATCAGCAGGGACCAGTTGGTAGTTCCCATTAGTTGGTACTATAATCTCCACCAGAGTTTCGACGGTAGCACCAGCAGCAGCAGCAAGATTGGTCACCCCAACAGCATGGGTGACGTTGGCATCAACAGGGATAGCAAAGGTAGAAGTCCTTTGAGTCTGGAGGAGTTCCAAGATGGCCTCCATGTTCCCTTGAAAAAGGTCCATTTTGCCCTGGACTTGGGCGAGAGATTCACGAACAACAGTGTTGTCAGATTCAAAATCAGCCATTATCCTGGATTTGTTTGCTCGGGTGAAATAGTGATGATGAGTCATCATTTTTGCTGTGGAAAAATGGTGACGATAAGCATTTTGTTTTCTAGTTAGCCATGTGCAATGAATGAATGTAATAAATGCATGTTAGAAAATAAGAAAAAAAATTATAGTTTGTCAGTGTGCATATATAGTCATATAGTGAGCAAGAATAAGACAACAGAAGTATTTCAACAAAATCTCTTTTATTCATTTGAAAGTCAAACAGTACAGATTATTACAACTCGAGATCATTTTGTTGAACTAGCATGGAGGTCAGACTTGATCCTTTCCATGACAACCCTACATACTGATACAAAATGGAAAATGGCCCACAAAGTGTTATGGGGGAACATGTCAGCATAAGCCTTCTTCAGCAATCCAGAAAGGTCCTCGAGCGACTAATTAGCAAATTCGGCTAGGCGGGCATGTCTATCAATCCAATACTAAGCATCCTTGATGAGGTTGCATAGTAAGGAGTGATTAGATCCTCTTAGAATATCCTGCACAAATTCCTCTTTCTGGTCCAAGAGAACTTGCAAGTGACGACTTTGGATCTTCCACTAGGTAGCCTCCTCTTTCAACTGGTTCCTTTCTTCCAAATTCCGATGCGCCTGACTATTCAAAATTCGTATCTCTTCAAACCTTTTGTCGATGTCACTCTGGAGTTGTGAGAGAGTTACTTCCAGCTTCTTGGCACGGGCTTGCTCATTCTTCAACTCTTTCTGACATTTCTCTAATTGGTCTTGTAGAGTCCTGATCTGGCCTTGGTAGTCAATCTCCAGTTTGCATGCTCGATATTAGGCTTCAGCTAATTCCTTTTTCTTGTTTGTAATGGTCTCAAAAGATCCCTTCAAGGCATCTCCCACCTTACACCTTTTCTTTTGCTCAATCTGAATGTCGGTGTCTGCTTTGCTGAACCTTTATCTCTTTTGACATAGACTAGCTTTCAGAGTGTTCTTTTCTGAGGTGACCTTTATCAGGCTGGAATAGAGGCCGACGTTATCCTTCTCCAACTTCTTGATGGTTTCTTTAAGGCGGTCCACTTAAGAAATGATGATGGAAGGTGGTTTAATGGTCTTGATACACATGGAAGGTTCCCATGGGTACGACAGTTTGATAATTTTGGCCTTTGACTTCACTCGATTAGCATACGACGCTTTTACGTTGTATAGTTGCTTACCTAGTTCATTTTTCCCAACTCGTTGTATCTTGCCCCAGGCTCTGTGCACTTTCTTCATTAGCTCCGAATTTTCAACCCTTTCGGCTAACAGCAGTTCTTCCAATAAACGGTCCTCGGTTTCTCCTTGAGCGGATATCCCGACTGACGCAATGAGAGAACTGGGTTGTAGTTGATCAAACCCCCTTTTATGCTGACGAGTGGAACATTTGGAAACTCCCCACATCGAAATATCAGCTCTACCCTCAAGTAATCGAGACTATACCAAATGATGTCTTCAGCATCCAATGACATCAATCTTTGTAACCATTTCAATTCACCTGCATTATCAAAAAACGACCCTTTCTTCGGTAAGTGGGACATGATCCATTTCTGAAGCAGAGGAATACAGTGATTGATAGTCCCCTCTTTATTCATGTTCCTCCAATGGAAAGAGAAGAAGACATCAGCTAGTAAGGTGGGAACTAGATTCTGGGAGATGAATATGGTGATGAAGGTCTTGTCAACGAAGCCTTCAACACTCGGGAATAGTACCAAACCATAAATGAGTAGTGCAAAGTTGGCATAAAAGGTGTCCCAACTTTCTCTATTGGCAAACACAGTAGCATTCTCGAATAAGAACTTAAACGGAAGGCCTTATATGTTACCCTTGATTCGGAGAGTGGACTCAATTAAATCCTTCTTCATGCACAAGGCCTGAGCTATATCTGCAAAATCCAGGAAATTATCCTCAATCATGTAGGGAGCTTGGTCTTTAATCGGTAACTACAACAGATGGGCAAACTCCTCTAGTGCGGGGGCTAGAAGAAAGTCCTGGAATGTGAAGCAGTATAGTGTGGGGTCATAGAACTGTGCAAATGTGAACATCAGCCCTGGGTCTTCCTTAGTAGACAAAACTCCCAACAGGTTGCGATAGGATTGCTTGAAGGCTACTCTGTAGTCTTTGACCAGGAATTCGCTGAGGTTTCTCAATTCATCGACCTTAGAGTCTCTTAATTTGTACTAATATGTTTTTTTTCGGTCTGTCTTTTCCATGACTGCACTGATAATAGCAACTGACATAGTAGGCCCCTGAAAATGCAAATGTAACAAGAAATGGTTAATGTAATGATGCAATGATGTTATGCGATGCAATGATGGCAGGATATCACATAATCAGAATTCTGGCATGCTCTGGATAAACTGTATAATTTGTTCGTTGCAGGTTCAAAGGTTCGACGTATACACAAGAACATGGGTATGAAGGGCCTCGATTTCCTGCAAGAAAAACCCATATTCCCCTCATAGGTATGTACTATCCTCAAAAGGTGGTCCTAAAAGGTTCCTAGAGTCAACGAACCAATTTGAGATACCATTGCCTTGAACGAATGACTCGTCTGACAATGATGCTCCCAAAAGGATCTACTCTAGGTGTGGCGTCTCGTGTCAACCATAATCACGGAATAACTCCAAGGAGGTCAAACACGACTCTAGTCATGTTACTATCATATGTGTGTACTCAAGCTCGAGTATAGAGCTTCTCTCTCATGTGTCACCAACCTAACACAAACAGCAGCATATACAGATATCCAGGATGCAAGAATGTAATAATAAAGTAAATAGAGAATAATATAAAGCGAGTAAGGCATAAAGATAAACACCTAAAAACTAGCGAGAAAACAACCTAAACTAGGCTCAACTCCTTTTAGTAACTAGGAAGTACTCCAAGTAGCGAAGTATCCCCAGCAGAGTCGCCAGCCGAAGCTAGCGAAAATACACTCAAACGTATTGCACGCTCGAACATACAACAGAGTCTCCATCGAACTTTATTTATTCCTGAAGGAAAGGGAAAATATCGATAAAACCTAGGGGAAAGAGATATGTTGGGTAAGGAAGTCGTTTATGCAAGGGGAAGGTATTAGCACCCTAAACATCCATGGTACTCCATGGGAACCATTTTGATTGTTCTCGCTAAAATGGGTGTGATATCTAAGATTACTCACAAAAGAATGGGAAAGGGTAAAGAAATAGATAAATTGCTCGGTGAGGATTAGGGCCCTCATGCCTACGTATCCTCATAGTGCAGTGAGGAATTCAAAGCTTCATAGTTCAAGGAACTAGAAGCGGGAGATGAAAAGAATTGTGATCAAGGTATGATTAGAACCAAAGAATTATGTTTTGAACTCCAACAAGGTTGAAAAGATGAACCCAAGAGTAAGGGGGATATTACCAGTATGTGGGCTAGTAAGACCGTGATTATAGGGTAAAGTCGAAAAGACGAAGAAATAGGTGTTTGGTTACAACCCTAAACATCTCTTGGTTCACAAGATGACGCAAGGAGACGCGCAAAGAGGTAGTGTACTTGGCTCAAAGGTAACGGGTATATCACATGGAGTGAAGGAAGAGAGAATATGAGTGTATCATAGAGATGAACGGGGTGAAGTGACCAAAGTCACAGAATTGAATATTTGGTGATAAGTTACTGAAGAAGTATTGTTTGAAATTGAAAGGTGAAAGTGTATTGGAATCCATAAGAGAAATGAAATTTGTATCATAGAGGGAAACGACTTTGACCGATACATGGACTAGTAGGACCACCACTATAGGGTGATTAGCCAAAAAAATAAGGAATTAAGTGTTTGAGGGTGTAGCCCAAACAACTCTAGGTAGAAATGAGGACTTTACATTAGGCGTCTTAAAAGGTATGTATGGAATTCTAAATAAAATATGTTTTGATGTCAAAGAAGTAGTATATCACTAGGTGAATGATTTATGATCGAAGATAGGTAATGGATCATGAAAGCTATGAATGACGCCCTAAGGAGGGAGAAGGAATAATTAGAAGTATGCTCGCCAAGGATTCGTATCCTCGTGCCTATGTATTCTCATTGTGCAATGAGAAAGTCAGAGAAATCGTTGTTCAGAACCACAAGAATAGAGAGAGAGAGAGAGAGAGAGAGAGAGAGAGAGAGAGATGCAAAGTATAATCTGTACCAATAGAATGGTATCAAAAGGTATTTGTCCAAGAAACGGGGACTCACAAGACAAACCCAATTTCAGAGGTTGACTACCATGAAACGAGGAGAGGGATATTTGTCTAAGCAACGGGGACTCACATGACAAACCCAATTCAAGGAATGATTGCAGTATTGTAGTACAAGGAATAGTGTATCACTGGATGGGGAACAAATAGTTCGAGATCAACGAAGGATCAGTATCTTGGATCTAAGAAGGAGATAGACTTTGAATCGAAGGTCAAGGTAGGCATTTACCAGTACGTAGGCTAGTAATACCGCCACTATTGGGTAAAGCCAAAAATAAAGAATGAGTTAAGTATTTGGGCATAGTCCCAAACAACTCTCGATTGATGAGGTGGACTATCGTTAAATCGTCCTAAAAGGATAGCCAAGGAGTCCAAGGAGAAGTATGATTAATCTCAAAAAGGATAGTATTGATAGAATGAATGGAGAATTATTGAATAAATAGGGTAGATATAGATAAGGTAGATCGATAGATAGGGTAACTCGTGAAGAATCTGGATTTCCCTGCCTACGTATCCTTATAGTGCAATAAGGAAATCAGAGCTTTTGTAGTTCAGCCTAGTACGATTGAAGGCAAAAGAATGTGATTGAACGATTGAATTGAAATGAAATGGAATGGAGAATGAGTAATAGGAGACTTGACAGTCGATTGATAGGAATCACACTAAAGTCTATGAGTAAGGGCAAACTCTTTGAATATTTGGGGCCTACGCCCCATACGCAAAGTCGCTCTAGACAAGGATAGGAGAAACTCAGTCTCATCATTCCTTACTACTTAAGGCTCGTAGCATATGATACTTCTCTTAACTAACAAGTTGTTGGTGAAGAATCTTCATTGTTGATCCTTGTGTTGATGTTTATTTTTGTGTGAAGAAGACTTGGTAGTTTAATCGATTCGTGTTGTACTAAATTCTATGAATAAGGGTGAACGCTTTGAATATTTGGGGCCTACACCCCATACGCAAAGTCACTCTATAAGAGGATAGGAGAGACTCTGTCTCATAATTCCCTATTACTTAATGCTCGTTTCGTATAATTTGAATCGTATTTACCAAGTGTTGACCTTTGATTTATCTTGTATAATCCGCTGCTTGATGTGACTGAAGATGCCTTGATTGAAGATCTTGACTTAAGGCTTCGAGCTCCATAGCTTAGAAGAAAAGTATTATTAAGTGACCAAGGGTCTTTTGGTCACTCAATTGACTGTGGGGTTATACAAGTTCAAAGGACTTTATCGATCAAAATTACTTTTGATTGATTTGAATCGGAGGGTTTTAAATTGATTTAAGAAACTATGTTAATCTTATTCTAAAGGTTAGAGTTAATCAAACTATCCTAAGGGTACATGTTATGGTTGATTAAAAATATATATTAAAATCATAGGGGAACATGTTAATGTTGGTCAAAATCTTGATTAAAAAATCTATGTTAATCCTATTCCTAAGGGAGCATGTGATTACATGGATAAAATACCCAAAACCAACTCTAAAGGGTATAATGGTCTTTTTACAAAAATGTTCAATTATGAGTACAAATTAAATCTCTAATTAACATTTAATTAGAAAACTACAAATGGATTAATTCCTAAAAATTCTAAAATTAACCTATGTTTAGAAATTGCACTATTGTTTTAAATCTAATCAAAATCCAATTATTTCCTAATTGCTAATTAAAACTACATTAATCTAAAAAATTATAATTAAATTTCAAAATCTAATAAAACCTAATCTAAATAATCCTAATTAATCCCTAATTAGAAAACAAATAATAAGATATAATGAACATTATAATGCAACAAAATGCAAATAAAAGATGGAATGGGCCAAGGGGTGCAGAACACAGGTTTGGTGGTGTGGATTTGAATCCAAGAGCATGGGCCTTGGCTGAAAAGCCCAATGGAATTTCCCTTCCATCCAGGGGGTGCACGATTGAATTTGGTGGGTGTGAAGTTCATTCGTATGGGCTTGCAAATCCCAGCCCAAAGCAAGAACTGAACGATGAAAGGTGGTGCGACTAGAATGGTAGAGGGGTGTTAGCAAGTTGGGCCACCTCAGGCCCAAGAATCTATCATTTGAACCGAAGCACAACTTCCCTCTCAATCCTCACCGGTCTAACATTTTGGCCACCACGTCGGACGTCGCTCCCGGCGGCGGTGGCTGCTGATATGGACATTAAGACCACCAGCACACTCCTCTCTCCACTCTCTATCAGAATCCACTGCCAATTTTGAGCAAGACTTGTCTTGAGACCCTAACCGAAGATAAACGTATCATGAACCCTAGCCACCTAAACCCAAATTACATCCTAGAAACGTTGATTCAAAGCCCCTGGGATTGAGGATTTAGTTCTTCGCCTAAAACCCTACCGTCTGCGCACAAGAATTGGAAGAGATCAAGGGAACAAAGAACTCATCATGGCCGGAAATTTCATCGGAGTCAGGTAATTACTTCTATATCCTTGGTTTTGGTTCGTTCGTCACTTCTTCTTCTTCTTTCGATCCTTCTTCTTCTTCTTCTGGAGTGAGAGATCTTGAAGAGGTTTAAGCATAAAGAGATTTGAAGCTCTACTGGTGAGCTTTAACTGCTTCTAGAGAGTGTGTGTAGTGAGGGTGAGAGAGAGGTTCCAATTGCCTTCAATAGTTTTCAAAATTATAATTGTCAAGGCCTTAAAATGATGGAAGTGATGTTAATTTATAGGAGTTAGCTTTGGATTAGTGTAGGTTTGGAGTTAGTTATTAGGAGGTTAGGAACTAGCTTAGGAAGCAGTTATGATGAACTCAGTGAGTTTGCAGTTAACTCACTGAGTTGGGAAGTTAGTTAATGAGCTAGGGCTTGTTAATTGGTTGGTTGAGTAATTAGTTGACTGGCTATAGCAGGTCGTTCCTTAAGCGGGATAGGCCTTGCAAATTGATTCCTGACCTGTTGAACAGGTTCCTTTCTACTGCCAATTGTTAGTGACTTGTGAGAAATGTTATGTTATGTTTTGCCAATGGCTTACAAGCTCAAACATGTGTATTCTGACTTCCTTTTCCCTTCATATAATTCCACTGGTTTTGCTGCAAAGTTTGCTCATGTTATCCATTGCAGGTTTTGAGAATGAGTGGAGAAAAGCATAACAAGAGATTCATTGAACCAAAGTATTTAAACTCCCAATGGTGCAACTTGGTCATGGCTTGTGAGGAGCTTGCTTGATCTCATTCCCATGTTGCAATTCCTGTTCCAATTTGGTTAAACATCCTAGCTAATATTTGGTGAATGCTTAGAATAGGTAATGTGAATGGAAGTGAATCAGGTTCTTTTAGCTATTGATGGTGAGTTGTTCTACTGGTTTGTGCAGTAGTCACAGTTATTAATAGACGATTGGAATGTTTATGCAGGCTGTTGTGTTGATGCACTCCCATTGAGATGCTTATTGCTATTTGAAACATCATGGTATGCTAGAGCCTTTTGTTAGGTTGGTGATGTTGTTTTCATGTATTGCTAGGAATGTTGGCATTGTGTTGGTTGGTATGTGAGTATTTGCCAATGGACTGTGTTGAAACATGTCATATTGTTGTAGGGATGTTATGGTTTGCTTGACATTTATGTTTTTCATTGCATGAACCCCACTAGACTATTGTAGATTTCTGAACAGGGTTGTAGTTTTGTCTTGTACTAACATGTGCTTTATATAATGGTTCATGTAGTATTCATGTGCGGCTTGTATCATCCTGCCTTGGATGGTCATGTTGAGCAGGATGAATGGTCCTTCCTTGTTGCAGATGTATTGTTTTTGGTGTGTGATCTATTATACTGTACGATGGCATTTTCTAGCATGTCTAGATATGATTCTTGGTTGTGCAGGTGGCTCATGATCTAAGTGCATGATTCTAAAGAACCCTTTGGTGCTATAACAGGTTGGCATTTGACAGAAACCTCCAGGGTCTTGATGCCTTGGTTTATTGGTTGATGCATAGTGTTGCTATTATCATGAACATGATTTTGTGGTTTTTGCAAAGATAACCTTGTTTGGTATCATGTTCTACATATGGCCATTTGAATGCTTGGAATTGTGTTGAAGAACTTAGACCTTTTTTCCTGTTGTGTAAAGACTCATGTCCCTTTTATTGTTTTTCCTGTACTGTACTGACATGAAGTTATTTGGTGTAGGAGTATGTTTACTATTGGGCTAGGCCATGGTGCCATTCTTTGATCAAGAATAGCCCTTCTTGCAAGTTTGTTACAACTCCCGTCTTGCACTTCTGTAGCATGGAAGATTACATGAAATGTTGGAGTAGTAGCTGACCTGCACTTGGTTTAGGATTGGTAGGTATGATGATTTTGGTCTGGCTGCTTCGAGGCCTTGGTTGGCTGGCAAATTCATGTCGTAGGCATGCTGTCTGCATGATTGCAGGTCAAATTACATGGTATTCTACAAGTGTAACTTGGTCTTGTGTTTGTTCTGTTGCAGGTGAGGCATTGTTTGGCATTGGTTGCAGCATGAATTATTAGGCATGAACTTGGAAAGGTTTTCCTCATGTTCTTGACTTGGATTGTTGCAGCCTTCTGAACTGAACATGTTGTATGTTACAGAATTACATGGTTCATATGGTTTGTATGGCTGGTATGATGCAGGTTGGATGATAGTTCAATTGCTTATGCTTTGTTAGTATTATACTTACATGACTTTGTTAGATGTATGGTTGTATGGACATGACTTACACTTGAAGAACATGGAAGCATGGTAGACCACAAAGGGTTAGGAACAAAAAATTAGGGTTTGAGATGTAGGATGGGTCAGTTGAGTTTAGTCAACTGGTTGACCAAAAAGTCAACTGTTGACCAAAAGTCAACCGTTGACCAAAAGTCAACTTAGGTAGAAAATTGTCAAATTATAATTTTCCTTTATGTATGGACATTTGATGAATGTAATTGATATTTGTTTATGAATTAATGGAAATAATTGAATTGAAATGAATGATATTGTATAATATACATTGAATTGTGTGGAAATGTATGGATGGACTTGGATAATCAACTATGGTATTGAAAATGCAATGAATTGTATGGAAAATGTATTTGAATGAACTAATCACCTAATCACATCTAAACCTATTGAAATCAAAACACTTGAATGGATGATGTAGTGAATGGTGGATCATATTAGCATGAACCAATGGACAACAACCATGAACTAGACAATGGATGGCTCTTGAAATGGATGTGGATGATTAAATGAATCAGCTTAGGCCTCAGCATGGACCAAGTATTTTAAGTGATCAGGTGAAATGACATGGATGGTGCCAAGCATGGAAGTTATGGAACCATAGGCTTGAACCAAGATAGAAGGTTATGGGGGACAAGGATCAAGGTGGTACCAATCCATCAATGAGTGGCCAATGGATGAGATTAGGGTTTTAGATGGCACCAGATGGAAAGTCAGGCTAAAAAGTCCATCAAGACCATTCCTTCCTTGATTAGGGTTTCCATGAGGCCTACCCCTCAAGCAAGTCCTTTGAACCAAACCATGTGCTTCATCTACAAGTCTTCCAATGTATGTGCCTTCATTAGGGTTTTGATGGCCAAGACAAGGCCTATTGAAACTCTAAAGGATCCCAATAGCATACTATCAAGAGTTAGGGTTTTGAAGACCCCTGAGGATTGCCTAGGTAGCCCCTTGTTGAATTCATACCTCCACCATCAAGAAATTAGGGTTTTGAAGGGCCCTGAGTGTAAGACCCCGATTTTGACCCTAAGATCCCTCATGCAATTTCATCATATGCATTAGCATTTTAATCATACATTGGCATCCTCCTTACCCCTCTTTCATTGGGTTTGTTTTGGGAGATATCACCAAGCCCCATGTGATAGTATCATACTTGTATTTTATCATTTCACTAACCAAAATACCAAAAGTATGTCTTTGTATTTGCCTAATTCTTTTGTAGGTAGGGTATGATCATCATTGATCTATCAAGTTCATATCTAGGGTTTGAGACCCTCATGGCTAGAGGCACAACCAAAGATTGATCCACAATGTATAAAAGCATCATATATGAGTCCCAATGATCTTTCCATGTTATATTGATCAAGTATTCTTCAAGAGTTTGGAAGTTATTTGCCTTGGAAACCCTAGTTTGACTGGGTATCTTGAGTAACTTCTCCAACAAGCCATCTCACCAATTGATCAAATTTCTCAAGAGACACTTCAAAATCCATAATCTTATGCATATATGATCTACCATGAGCCTAAAAAGTCAATAGAATGGGAGGTTAGCAAGTTGGTTGGTGGTGGTTGGCCAGGTGAATTCATCTGATCAAAACTGGGTCTCCATAGACCCTATCTCCTACAATTTTCACCATATGAAAATGATTCCAAGAGAAACGTTACTCTAAATGACATTCCAAACAACTTTCATGTTGAGACATAGATCTAGTTTTGCTTGGAAAATCATTTTCTATGTTGAAACATTATAGGTCATTTTGTCTAAACCCTAATTTGAAAGTCAACTTTCCAAGGCCATAACTTGCTCAATTTTTATGAGATGAAAGATTTCCAAGTTTCAAAATCAAATTCAAGATGTCTAATTCAACTTTGGTGTTGGGAGTGAGAGCTAATTCAACTTTTATTAGCATGTGATATAAGGATACATTATAGGTCATTTTTGACCTATACCATTGAACAAGTGATTTTTCCAAACTTCAAAAATGCATAAATCTATCATTCCTAATCCAAATTCCATGAAATTGGTTACCATTTTGAAGGTATTTGAAATATCTATAACTTTGATGAAGACACTTTTCTCATTTGAAGCTCACATGAAAAGTTAAGCAAGATGGAATATTGAGATATATGGCTTGACACTTAGAAAATATTTCAACATGTTGAAATTTCCAAACTTCCACCTCCAAATTCACCATGATCCAAGTTCCAAATGAAAAAATGTTGAACATCAAAGTTGTTCCCCTTGATCTAAGCTCTCAAAAGAACCCAAGTTCATGCATTTTGGATGAAGTTTGTTAAGTCTGCGCATGGCTTTAACAGAGTTGCATGATTGGAAGAAATCAAATGTCCAAAATCACGTTGCACTTTGCCTTGCCATCCAAGCATGTTTTGAACTTCAGCATAGATGCAAGTTGATCAAATTGGATTGCTTCATGGGCCTGTACACGCCCATGCAAGCTTGTGCATCAAATGACCAAATTTAGCAATTTTTCAAGTGTGCAATTATCAATCCCAAATGCTATAAATACAAGGCCTCTGAACTCATTTCAAACAGACCTTGCGCGCCAGCTTTGCTCCCCCATTCAAACCCTCACATTTAAAAGGAAAACCTGAGAATTTTCAACTTGAAAGTTGAGTTTGAATCTCACTGTTTGGATATTCAAGAACTCCAGGATCCAAAGCTTTGTACCATTGTCAAACATCTTTTGCAAGCTTCTCAAGTGTGATCAGGTCGAGTTTGAAGCAAGCAACATCAAGTTCTTCACAGCATTGAAGGTAATTTTTAGAAAACTTCATCTCTTCGATTCTCACTCAATTCTACTCAATTCTCTTGGATCTTTGGTTGTCTGAAGTCCTACCAATGTAGGCAAGAAGATTGAGTTGCTTAGAGGTCAAATCGAAGAAACTCAGTTGACACGCCTCAAAATTCAACTCCTCATATCTTTATATATATATGTGGAGTTAGTTAAAATTGAGGTCAGATTCGTACTCTACGCCATTTTTTCTTTCAGATCATGTCCTCTTTTTTCATTTTCTTGATGGTGATGAGTGAACCAGTTTGGTGGACCTCGCCTGAGAAGGTGACCGGAGGTCCAACGCCGGTGGTGTGCTGGACAGGTTCTGAGCCATTGATCTCATTTGAAATGTTTTAATCTCACGTGTTGCTTGTAATTACCATTTGTGTTATGCATTGACTCGTGACTATGGTGGAAAGTGCGTTGATGGCCACTTGATCTGCCACCTCAATTAATGAGGGAGATCAAGTTGTCCACGTTTTTTCTGATTATTTGAATTTCATTTAATGTTTTATTTTCATTAATTAATATTAACTTTAATATTGATCCAAAAAATATGAGAGTTTCACCCAAAAAATTCAAATAATTTCCTCTTTCATATTTTGAATTAAAATTATTTTTTGGATCATTATTAATATTTTTCATGATTTAATTGATTTTGTGAATATTTTTAATTGTTTAAAAATAATTTTAAGTCTTTGGAAATTCTGAACAAATTTCTCCGAGGTCCTTTGACCTTGTTTGATCTATGATAAATCTCATGGCCATTTCTTTGGTGTTTTGATGAGGTTTTAGGAATTTGATAAACCATATTTAATTTAAATGTCTTATTTTAGTATTTTTAATTTGAATAAATGCCAAATAATTATGTTGACCTCTTATGATGATTTGTGTAAGTTTGACTCTTGTTGTTGGGCTTTGGTCAAGGTTGATTTGGCTTTGTTGAGTTAATATCATTGGATTTAGGGGATTGATGGAATGTACATTCTATCTCCAAAAATGAATGAATGATATTAATTTGGTAAAAGTCCTCCTTTGACCAATTTGAGTTTTGATCAAATCCCCTCCCTCTTCATCTACTTCCTCTTCTTTATTTATTCATCTCATTTGGCCTATGATATCTCTAAGTCCTAAGGCTAGTTGATTGCAAAATCAACATAAGTATGGATGAGATTAGGCCACCTCTTTTGCATATTATTTTTGTGTGTGGTATGTTTCATGAGCACAGTCCATTATATTATGTCTCTAACATGCATTAACACCAAAATTTTATTGTTCGACCTCAAATAGTTAAGACTTCTACATAAGTCCAATTACGATTGCTTAACATAGCGCTAAATTTTTGACACAAAAGGCATAACATTCTAGTTAGTGAGATTGTAAGTCTCCCCTCTTTCATGGTATTGTGTGGAAACTTGGCATTTTTTCCTTCCTTTGGAAGATGTCTTGCTTCAATGATCCATGCTTGTGATAAATGGGTTGAGTATTCTCCAAAGAATGACTTAAAAATGAAAAGCAAAAGCAAAACAGTACTAACTTTTAACTCATTAACAGTTAACATTTAATTTCAAGTCATTTACTTTAATGCAATTTAATTTTAGTCTTTATTCATTTGCCATTATTCATACCATTCTAATTGTTCATGTTAATGAAATTTTCACTTTGTCCATTTGGACCATATTGTGTGATATATCTTGTTTGTGTATATTTTGTTTGTTTCTGTGGTCTTTGATTATTAATGTATATAATAACAACAAAAACCCTATAAAAAATTGTGTGGACTGTTGGCTTGATCTTGGACAAATTGGACTTAGAATCTACACAACCTCCATATGCTAAAGGACATGGCCAATGCCAACTTTTGAGAAACCAAGTGCTTGCAAATTGAAACTTCATCTGCTACACCTTTGAAGATCCCTTTTGAGTTCATCTGCAACATGATCACTGTGAAGCTGTTATTTTGAACCTGTGACTTGTGGAATTCATCTGTTACATAGGCTAATTTGAGGAAGATCATGGAGTGACTAAGCTTGGATGTGGCTATCTTTATGTGATGCCTTTCTCTTCAAGATTGATATAATTGTGCATTGTGTGTTGCTTGATTCTAAATATCCAAGGGAATTTGGGTTTCTATATGACATTCTTGTCTATTGGATCGCTACCCATTGGTCAAATCTTTTCAACTCTTAACTTTTAATTTTGTGCATAGGATTAGCCTCTTCATCTCCTCCCCATTTCTTTAATTTCAAAATCTCTCCCTCTCTTATTAAAATCTTCTTTGATTGAACTTGTTTTGTTCTAAACTTTGACCACTTTGCAAACTAGAAACTTTGGTCTTATGCCATTGCATTTTTTTTAAACTTATTTTCTTAATCAAACTTGTAAATAAGCTTAATTATACTTGACTTAAACTTTCAAAAGGCCAAAAAAGAACTAACTCATTCAAACCATTTTTAGGCCTTTGTGCCTTTCAAACTAAATTTTGTTAAAAAAACAATGCATCCACTTTGAAATTTGTATCACGAACTACGAGGTTTTGATCCCTCATTTTTATGTTGGTACGTAGGCATAAGTCTGAAGGTCTTGTCAAACACAAAAATATAATTAATGAATTATTTTCTCATCCATCTATTCTATTTGTTTGTATACATCCATTTGTATAAAATACATATGCACACAAAAAAGGGCTCCCTAGGAGTACCTATGACACTTTGGATGCTCACACCTTCCCTTGTGTAACCAACCCCCTTACCTGTAATCTCTGACATTTTATTAGTTTTGATTGTAAAACTTCTTACTTTTGGGTTTTGTTCGTACTTTTCCCTTTTCCCTTGGAAATAATAAAAGTTCGGTGGCGACTCTGGTTTTATTGATCTCTAGCTTATCCATAGCTTGATGATCATGAATTTACCGCTACACTGAGCTTTGATGAAATTCTAAGTCACACATTTCAAGTTAATACACAAGCAAACCCTAGCTCCACAAGCCAAGAATTTTGAATTTATGGTGATCCCATAATGGAATGAATGATGCTTATGCATTAGTTATTAATGTATGCAACTGATCCCCAAGTCAAGTGGTTGGATGGAGATATGAAAAAATGAAGGGCAAATTTTGGGGTACAACAGTCTTACCAAGTGATCAAGGGACTTTTGATCACTTGAATAGAGTGGTGGATTATACACAATCAAAGGATTTATATAATCAAAATATCTTTTGATCAACTTAATCAAAGGGAATGAATTAGTTGGTTTATGTACAACCGATCTAAAAATTAATGAATTAATCAGATGATTCACAAAACCTAAGTTAAGGGAACATACAATGGTTATGATCAAATTAATCAAAGAACTCAAACATCAATATTCACATGGGAAATAATTTATTAAACTGATCAATTAAGTCTAAACCACCCATAACCTAAGGGAGCATGAATTTCATGTGTTTTCTAAGACCTAGGGGTAAAGATGTCAATGTACATGGATCAAATCAATATGGATTAATTTCTAAATCAAAATCTAATTAAATCCTAATTAATACCTAATTACATGATTAAAAATATTAAAACTAAACTACTCAAATCATGCATTAATTCTACAAATTGAATTTCATGTTAAAAATGTAAAATAGAAAATTAAATCACATAAAAATCAATTAAAATATAAAGGAAATGAAATTAAAAAAGAAATTATAGGAACACGGGGTGTATGGGCCCAGGAGAGGTGCAGAGTGTGAAGCAGATGGGCTAGGGGGGCTCAAAGGCCCAACTGAAATGGTGGTATGGCATTGGGGGTGTAACCAGCAAACTCAGGGTTGGAGACTGAAATCAATTGGCCTAATGCAAAGGACAGGCCCAAGCTGCATAAGGGAAGAGATCACTAGCTCAATCTATGCACGTGTTTCACACGGCTCACCAGTTCAAAAGTTTAAAATTCCCTCTCCTGAGCTTGGCTTATGTCCATCGTGTCAGAGATCGCCTTCAGCAACGGTGGAGACCTAATACTCAAACAAACCACACCATCCCCTTCACCTTTCTTCCCTAATTCCAAATATCACCATAGAATAGTCTGAATCATGCTCTAAAATCCGAATCAAAATAAAGTACCAAAGAACCCTAAGATTTAGATTCACAATTAAATTCTCCTCTTATGGAATCAAAGCCCTAGAGGTTAGGACATTGATTCCCCTAAACCTCCTCTACATCAGGGTAACAAGCATGAAGCGAAATGTTGAAGAAAGATGAAGCAACTCACCGGAGCAGATGTCGGAGTTCAGATAAAGTGTTCTGAAACTTTCGGATCTTCTCCTTGTTTCTGTTTCTTCTTCTTCTTCCAAGGAAATTCTTCTGTGAGCGAATCAAAGAGAGAGCTCGAAAGTGAATTGAGATTGATGAGGGAGTCTAGCTCGCGTATGTTGAAGCTTTAATGTGAGGCTTCAATGCCTGCTAAATAAGAGCTTTGAGTGAGGGTAATGGAGAAAGATTGCAGAGATTTTGAGAGCAAACTGAGAGTGTGTGTAAGCATGTCTCCGAAGTCATTGAATGAGGGTGAATAATGGGTTATATAAAGAAGAGGTTCATATCAAATGGAGGATTGGAGTGAGGTTAGAAGTTAGTTAGGAGTGAATCACTGAGTTAACTATAAACCCAGTTAGTTAGATGTCTTTAGTGAAAAATTAGTTAGGTTAGTTATGTTTAATTCTGTTGGAGTTAAGTGAAATTGGTGAAACTGGATGAGAAGTGGTTAATTGAATTTCGAATTAGTGTGCTCAGTTAAATTCAGTTTTAATTGGTGAAACTCAGTTCTGCAATGTTGTTCAATTAGATGGAAATATTAATTATTGTTAGTGAAAACGCGATTTTTTAGTTGATTTGAATGGTTAGTTGTAAGATGAGTTCAGTTAGTGTGAGTGAATTTTATGAATCATGCTCTGGTATATCAGTTTATATGCATTGCCCTGATGTTAGATGATGATGAATTATGTGTTGCTCGATGTTTCGATTGTTATTTTCATCTGCTGTGGGCTTTTGTATTGTTGCTCGATTTTGGTGTATTGCCTTGCTGGATCTGTTGTTGAAGCATTGATGCAGGATTCTACAGAGTTTGTTGTTGCTTAGTATGTTGTTGCAGAATCGTGGCAGGTAATGTTCATGTGAATGCTCATGGATGTTTTGCACGATTAACTGTTTTGCACGATTGACTATTTTGTTGCAATGTGCTGTGTTGTAAATGGCATGCTATTTGTCTTGCTTTGGACTGATATTTGAACATGAGTGCATAATGTTGTTGATGTGATGTTTTAAGGCATTATTTGGATTGTTGTTTAGATTATTGTTATAGTTTGACATTGCTTGATGATGATATGAATTCATGATTGTTGATGTTGCATATGCTTAGTGAATGACCGCTTGGTAATCCATGATTGTTATTGCTTATGGTCATGTTTTGCAACTTGGTTAGAATGCCTTGTTAATTGAATGTTATATCATTGGTAAATATTGTTATGGTATGCTAATTTGGCTAATGGTTGTATGCTAATGTTTGAAAATGACTCATTGGTTTTGTTCTTGTTATGTGATTATGTATGTGTTTTGAAATGGTTTAGGTAAATGTGTGAATGTTAGGTCCATGTCTTGGTCACTTTGTTTAGAATTGAAAATGAGCATGGTTTGGATCATGAAATGTCATATGTTGCTTTTAAACTTTGGTGTTTTGTAGGTGAAGGACAATGCAAAGGTGATCCTAACTTGAAGAAGAAAATGGAGATTAGGGTTTAGGAATGGAAAAATATGAGTTGACTTTGGTCAACTGGTTGACTAAAAAGTCAACACTTGACCAAAAGTCAACTTATGCACAAATGTAATTTATTTGTAATCTTTTTAATGTAATGTTTTATGGACAATATAATCAATGAATTTTATGAATGAAATGCCTATTTTATTTTTAGTAGAAAAGTGTTCTTATAACAATGAAACAAATTTGAATTCACATGGGCATTTCCCTCCAAGATTCAATTTGAAACCACTTTAAAACAAATGCCTTAGATGCACCCTAAAACATGTTTGAAATAATGAATGAAATGGAAACCAATGGACCATGGATGATTTGACCAAATAGAACAATGAAACTTGAACTTTAGTGACAATTTGAATTAAGACATGAATGTTGACACACTAATGAAACATGAGATCATGGATTAGTAATTCACTAATGAAACCATGAAAACAATGAAATGAAACTTGAATCAAATGGACCATGAGAACGTGAAGTCAATTAATCATGAATGCAAGCGTACCTTGGATCAATCATATAACACCATGAATTGGGGTTTAGCTAGGTCAAAGATCAAAGTGCCAAGCAACCAATAAGAACCTCAAACCAAGTGAGAAGTCAACACAAG
The DNA here is from genome assembly GCF_024323335.1 of Lathyrus oleraceus. Classification (NCBI taxonomy): domain Eukaryota; kingdom Viridiplantae; phylum Streptophyta; class Magnoliopsida; order Fabales; family Fabaceae; genus Lathyrus; species Lathyrus oleraceus. Next base: position 232,350,801 of record NC_066584.1, read on the forward strand.
TGGTGCAATAATGCCATGAACCACAACTAGGGTTTCCACCACCTCAAAGCATGCCACATGATCCACAAACCTCAAGATCAAGAAATAGGGTTTATCATGGACTGAACTACAAAATCCCAAAACCAACATGGCACTCAAGCACCAACTATCCCTGATTAGGGCTTCAAACTAAGAACAAATCTCCACAAGCACATCTCAAACCATGGGCCCACAATGAGGATTTTAGAAGTCAAGTCAATTACATAGAAGGTCAAACACAAGATCCCATAGGAGCAAAGTCAAGAGTTAGGGTCTGGATGCACAAATGAATACCATGGTGTGTGCTTCATGAATTAAGGTCCCAAAGTATCAAGAAATTAAGCTTTCATTCCCTTGATAAGCATATGAAGAACCATGTCACGCTTCTAGAGTTTGAATCAAAAGCGAGCCTAGCTTTGAATCTATGATGATTAGTTAGCAAATGTCAACACGAATGAATGATGCATATGAATGAAGTATGAATGTGTACAAATGAATCTTAAGTCAAAGGTTGGATGAAAAAATGAAGAGGGAATGTCAAATTTTGAGGTATGACAGAAAGCAGAGTCTATAGGAATTCCAAAGTCTCGTCATGCTGACAGCTATGAAGGTAGAGGTACTCAAGGTTTAAATGTTAAGTCAATGGCTCGGGATGTAGTTATTTAAGCACATTTATATATATTAAATAATCTTGATAAAGTTCAACCATACATAGCAACTTACAAAATACTTGTGAAGAAAGAAATCCATGAATGAGTGACAAGTTTTTATTGATAGAGCATAATAAGAAAATTAAGAAATATATAATGATGATAGTGCATCCGAGAACATTAAATGGTTGTCGTACATGCCAAAATTTAATGTGATAAATGGACTGCATACAACATTGGTCATTTTTACTTTTATACAAAATCAAAAGATGATCGTATTACAATGCAAAATAGTGGAGTTATGGTTGAGGTTGAATCCATGTATTTCTCTAGTTCGATAGATAAGAATCCTATATTTCCATCTAGAGAGTTCTATGGTGTCATTAAGGAGATTTGGGAGATTAATTATGTTATTCTCAAAGATCCTTTATTTAAATGGAAGTGGGTTCCCAATAATAATGGTGTACAAACTAATGACTTAGGATTCACCCAGATTGACTTTGGCAAGACAACTAATATGACCAAACCATTCATCATGGCTTCTCAAGAAAAACAAGTTTTCTATGTCACTGACCATTCAGACATATCGGGGAGATGGTCATTCATTCTCCAAGGAAAATGCATTCCTTGTAGTGATGAAAGTTTTGATATTCCTTCCACTCCTTCTTGCACAACACAAGTGCTTACCTCATATGATGAAGTTGATAGAGATGATGTGCATGCTATTCGTAATGATCATAAAGAAAACATATGAGAAAATTAACAGGTAAGTATATTATTATTTATTCATAATTAATTGCAAGTTATAATTTCTAAGTTTATTTACTAACACGTATGATTATTTGAAATTATAGGTGTTTAAAGTCAAGACACTAAGAGACGAGAAACCAAAACACCAAGATACAATTATTTGATGTAATGGTGAGTTAATTGTAGGTTGTTTTGTAATATATGATTTCTGGATTTGATGTAATACAAGTTTTCGTATGATACGATTCACAAACGCATGTTATTGTTTCTGGTCTAATACGATTCACAAAAATACAGGTTAAAAATGGGAAAATGTATAAAATAAGAAATATAGATAAAAAAGAAAGTGATTTCACCACGGTTTCTAAATCTATTCGTGGTTATATGTTGAACTCTATCCAAAATAATTCAAATCCCAAAAATGGTGTTGATGGGAATCGAACCAAGGACCTTTAAACTTTTAACAATGGTTATGTATCACAATTGTGGTAATAGGTAGCGTGCATTCCAGTTTTCTACAATGGACATTAGATCGTGATTGTAAGTAACGCATATAAAATCACATGCTACTTAACCACGGTTGATCCTCTGTGATTATATATCTTTTTCAACCGTGATTGTATGTGTTTTTTGTAGTAATGGAGCATATACCTTTTATAGTTATTTATAATAAAAGAAGGTGCATTTTGACTATTTTTAAACTTCTTCTCAACCTATGATTGTCGCCATTTTTTTAATCATCTTCTCAAATGCCACCAAAAATTGTGCCAGACATGTCGTTTTTCCTACAATTTCTCCCCCAAAAAAAACTATTTTTACCCTCACTCCTTTGAGAGGATTTTATACCAGCAGAAAATACATTTTTTACTATAAGTTGTGCTCCACTTGTGGTGAATTTTATACATGTTACATAACCATTGGTGATTGTAAAGTTGATATGAAATCACGATCTCATTCCAAGTGATTTCAAACTCTTCTTTAGAATCACAACCTTTCATACATTTGTTAAATAAACTTTGGAACTTGTAATTAGAATTGAAATATCCTAAATGTGAAGGAGCATTTTTTGCAATATTCCAAAAACACAATTGATGACATGTATTTGACATAACACTTCCAATTGCTTTGAACATAGTTGCATCTTGATCTATAAATTTTTGTATTTATTTTGATTTCCCATGCTCTCCAAAAATGCTTTGAACAATCAATTAAATGAAATTGCAGTTTCATTAAATAACAAGGCACACCCAAACATGACATTTGCCAATGATGCTTTACATCAACAAATGGGACATAAATCAAGTTATACTTATTGGTACGATAAGTGTGTCATAAATCGCAACATCTCCAAAACAATCATAATCAACTTTAGATTTGCCATCTCTCCAAAACACATTATTCAAACGTGATTCTTGATCTAATTGCAAACTATAATAGAACATAGGATATTGTGCCAGTCTATTTTGTAAGTGATTCACTAAAGATTGATCAACTTTCAACTATTAAGTGTATACATAATTCTGCATATCTTTCAATGTTACCCTGAGATTGTTATACCCACCAACCTCTTTCCCTAAATAACTCCAAATATTTGTAACTCTTATACCAGCATTTACCATAGACTTTATGAGACATCCTTTAACATTTGACATATTCCTCATGGAGCGCAACAAATGTCTTTACCCGGGAGGTACAAGTTCATGTCCTTCCTTACTCACATTAAATATCACCATAAGTTTTCAATTTGATCTCAAATACGCTCTTTCATAAGACACTTCTCCTTGGGATTCATTATTCTTGAATCCTTATTTGGAACAATAAAACACTTTGAAACTTGGGTTTTTCTCCCATTATCATAGTATAACTCTTTCCCTTTTCTTACACTAAAAATATAGAAATATTTGTTATAAGCTTCATATTTGTTATTCACAATTTGATCTAGAAATATTTATTTACACCCTCCTGTTTCAACTGTTTGGCATTCATTTATCTCCATTTTCTACTACAAATAATATAACCATAAATGAAAACTTAATACCAAGAAATTCACACAAGTATACTCTTAACATCAAAACAAACCTAAATTACACTAATATTGAAGAATATATGTTAAGGAGAATATGTAATTTGTATCAATAGAAAATAAAACAAAAATAGATAATATGTACTTTAAAAAAATCTATTAAAAACATAGTATAGTATATAACTTACTCTAGGTTCTTCTTCTACTTGGACTCCAATGATTTTTTTTCAATTTATGAAAGTCATAGATTATGAAAGAAGAAATGTAATATCATGTGTACTCTTAAGTGCTTTAAATGTTGTCAGCTGGGACAAATAGAGTAATTAGTGGACTTATAAGAGATCAATTCTTATTAAAAATGACTGGTCTTTATTAATAAGTACAAGAAGAGACATTTGGGAAACATTAATAATTGGTCAATTGCTCTAGTAGTAAGAAATAATATTAAGAAAATATCCTTGGAGATATTTCCTTACCAACTATCATTTTCCAACCACTTATTTTATCTCTCTTTCTATCCACTCATTCTTATCCACTTCTTTTCAACCATTCACTTCTTTATCTACCTATTAGTAAGTTAGAGATAAGGAAGGAAACATAGAAGAATAGAAGAGAGAAATAGAAATATAATAAAAGAAGAGAAAAGAAAGGAAGAAAGAAAGAAGAAGAAATCCATGGAAGTCATTATCATCACCATCAATTCATCTAATCTTATTCATAATTGGCATCTCCTCAGGGTGAGTTTCAATTATATTTTAGCTTGGGAGAGACTTCATAACTTAGGGAAGTTGGGGTTGTTGGTATAAGACCTAGAGGGAAATATTTTTGGTACTTGTATTGAATTATTTATTAATAATAAAAGGCTTTTTATTTATTATGTTTGTTTAATAAATTCCATAGAATAGATAGTCTGTTTAATGTATCAAGTGTGACTTAATCATGAGATCCTATTAAATATAAGGACATTATTCTTAAAGTATCTATAGTCGAGCTTTGTTGTAAAGTGGGATAACATTAAAGCATTAAGACTATTATGTATATAGACTGGTGATCACATCTCATGGATCATGGATAAGGAGTTATCAAGTCTTAAACATAGGTATGAATATTAGGAGTAATATTTATACTGAATTGACCCGCTATGAGAATACTATATAGAATGTTATGCAAAGTGTCATAAGGTATTCTCGTGGTGATAGTGGTGTATACCACCCTTCGACCTGAAACCACTATGGACCCTAGATGTAGAGTTGAGTGCTTTATTTTTGATCAAACATTGTCCGTAACTGGATGACCATAAAGACAGTTGATGGGTAATCCACGAAGCATGCTGAGGGACATGAGTGACCTAGATGGAATTTTCCCATCCTGCATAACAGGATAAATGTCTACGGGCCTAATATTGAACTGGATAAGGATGACACGGTTCATGCCTTGTGTTCAATATAGACATAGGGACAAAAGGGTAATTATACACATAAGTATCATCACAAAAGGATTTGTTAGATCACATGAAATTTTCGTGTCTTGGGTAGCAGTGATGTGTTGTTAGATACCGCTCATTATTTATTATGTTAAATACGTGATTTAATATAATTGCTAATGTCGCGAAAACCTACAAGGTCACACATAAAAGGACTGATTTATAAGAGATAGAGTAAATAAGGAAAACCGTAAGGTACGGTGCACTTAAGTGAATTGTATAACATCGTAAGGTACTGTGTACTTAAGTAGAATACGAAATATGGTAAGGCATTACATACTTAAGTGATTTTGGCATATCATAAGATATGGGTCACATACACTTAAGTGGGATTTTTAGCTTGCAGCCCACACAAGTGGTTCTATAAATAGAACCCTTGTGCAGAAGCATTTGTGAAGTTAAAATTTCATTTCTCTCTCTCTCAGTCAAAGCCTTCATTCGTAGCAGCTAGCACTGAGATTGAACGAATATGTTCGTATGTACTGAGTAGAGGCGTTGTCATCATTCAACGTTCGTGATCACTCCTTAGATCTGCATCAAAGGTTTCAATCGCCACAAGAGGTAATGATTCTATCACTGATCATGTCCATTCATAAGGATCACTAAAGGAGAATTTTTTTAATTTCCACTGTGTTTTGGATCACTATTCTCCTTCAGGGGCTTGTGTTGATTTCATGGTTGTTTCATGTTACTTGATGTAAACTCTTGCCACGTTTGTGTTGTTGTGTTAGAATCATGAAAATATGTTTGATTATTGTTGATTCTTGATGTTAAACTTATTGATTTCAAGAACTTATATTAATGTATGGCTTGGAATGATTTGGATAGTTGGGAATGAAGTAGGTTGTGTTTTTAAGGAAGATGTTTGTAAAAATTATAAAGAGAATCAATTGGTTTAGTAAATTATGCAGGAAAAATGGTTTTTCCAGATGTCAATCGATTGACACTATCAGATAATCAATTGCACCTGCTAAAATTTGAGAAAAATAGCCTAAAATAGATAGAGCAATCGATTGCAGACCCTTGTTAATCGGTTAATTCAACCAAAATGTACAAAGATAATGTTCAAGAAGTTGTTGCAATCGACTGAACTCCCTATTCAATCGATTGTATCCCCTGTTATTCCCCAAAAAAACATGTATTTAAAGATTCTAAGCCATCTTAGGAGTCTTGTAACTTATATTATGATATATGGGCATAAGTTTGTCATTGATCAACTATATTTCATGAAAAATAAGGTGTTTTAACCTAGAATCATGATTGAGAGGAATCATTTGGTGTATTTCATGTATAATCTTGTGACCAGTATGTTATAAATTGAATTATGAATTTATTATTATGTATATGTAATAACATGATTAAAAACATATGATGATGGGTGAGAAAACCTTAGAAGCATAATTAGGTGAGTGAATTAGAGAGATAACTAAGTTATGACGAAAAACTTAGATGGTGATGCTTGTACGCAATGGTACCACAGTGTGTATCGTGGACGAGTAATCACTTATCTTATGAAACAAATGGCCTTGTATGGAACATGTGGTGATAATGTGAGCATTGTGAATGACATCACCTAGTGGCTGACGAATTCAATCACGTTATATGTGGAATCCAATCACGTATTCGGAATTTCCCTTGATCGTGCATATCCCATATGAGATACTTATATAAATTAGAAATTGGGGATGTGACACGAATGATTTGTGCATAAAATGGTTTTAAGTCCCAACTATGGTTGATCCATGGGGGAGAGGTTGACACTTAAGTAGGTTCGAGTCCCATATGGTGAAAGATACTCAAAGTTGGTTTAAGTCCCATACGAGTGACGGTTCTTGAAGTGAGTTTGAGTCCCATTGAGAACCTGATATCCACATGAACGTCGAATCATACGAGCATGTGTGAAATAAGCCTTTCCCTAGACGTAGGTCCGATCGAGGATCAATGTTTTGTAAATCCGAATAGTGATTTATTGAGTTATTTGAACTTAAGTGACATGTTGTCATGCATTATGAATGTCCCTTAAATACTTAAGTCTTGGTTATGTTGTGTGAATGATACACAAGTAACGAAAGATGAAGAATTGAGTTCGGAATCAATTAGAAACCTTGTAGAGTCGAGTGGACCCATAAGGATAAGGGGACTCATTGTCTCACCCCACAATTATTGTTATTTTCTAGGTGTTATTTGTAGGTTAAATGCAACAGAAGTTATTTGTTGATGTTTTGAAGATTTCGAATTATTGTGATCTTCCGCTGTGGATTATATGTAATGAAGATATTGCACATAGATCTTAGTTTTTATTTAGGAACTATTGTATTTCATGTGTCATACTTTTGTATTTTATCTTATAAACATGTATATAATGATGTCGCTAGGCACTTATGTTGTATCAGTACCAAATTAATATCTCGTGTAATTGTATTTTCTAGATGTACATTATACGGGATGTTACAATTGGTATCATTGAAGACTTAAGTCGGAATAATGAATTATTGAGTTATGTGAACTCAAGTGACATGGTTCCATACATTACGAATAGTGCCTAGTCGGAATAATGAATTATCTCGTATAATGTATTTTCTATATGTATATTATACATGGTGTTATAAGGAAAGATGAAATGGTGAAAGGTTAAAAAATGTAGAAATTTTGACAAAAAATTGTAATGAGGGAGAAAAATGATTAAATGATAAAAATATGGGAGAGAGAACGTGTTAAATGGCACGGTTTGTTACTGCTATTATTACACAAAAATAAACTACCTATTTCAAATATTTTTTTAATATTTTTTTATTTTTTTAATTATTATTGATGTGTTTGTAAAAAAAAATTATTTATTTGTCTTATTTTTAATGGTTATTACTAAGAATAAGAATTTACGTGCATTTATATGCATGTTTTTCTCCTAAAAAGCAATTATGTTATGCTTTTTATCTAAGAGAAATGTCAAATTTCTGACATTCTATTGGATTGTTAAGATTCAAGTGTAGGTACTTAAGTTTCACATTGACTAGAAATGGATGAAATATTGGATTTATAAGATAAATGACTCATACTCCTAATTGTAACACCTCAAAATTTGCCCTCCTCTTCTTGGGACTAGTTTAGCATATTGCATTTCATGTTTTAAGACATTAGGCATTTGCATATGGCATATCATATGTGTCGCACCTCGAAAAAATGGGGATACGACTTTAAAGCGAAGCGCAATCGCACGCTCGCAATGATGGACTGAACAGAGTCGCCACCGAACTTTATTTATTCCCGAAAATGGGAAAGGGAAAATATCGATAAAACCCCTAAAAGAAAGGATAAGATATGGTCATCGCAACCAATATCAGGGTTCGGGAGTCGATTACGCAAGGGGAAGGTATTAGCACCCCTCACGTCCGTTGTACTCAACGGGAACCATTAGGTTAGTTGTGTGCGTTAGTGTTAGTTGAAATATTAGGCTTTTCGAATTATTAGGTGGGAAAGAAAGAAAGGATGAGAAGAGAATGTTTTTGGATTTTTGACGAAGGATTAAACCTAAGTTTTTTTATTAGTGGGCCTGACAAGATTTACAAATCCTGCTCCTACGTATCTCAATAGAGAAATCAAGGCTTACGTAGTTCTTGGTAGAAAAATGTTTGTTTGTAGGTCGATTTTAGCGAAAGCTACTTTGTGTCAAATCGACGAAAACATTGTTGGACTACCCAAAACAGGTGGAGAAACTTTGCCTTGCATTATTTTGAAACAAAGTACCTTTCGTTTTGAGAAAAGGTTTAAGAGTCAATCGCACGGCGGCGAGAAAAAGAATTGATTGGTTTGAGGTGTTTTAAATAATGGCGAGAACTTGGATGAGCGAGATATACATCTCGAATCCTAGTCTCAGGAGTGCACGGCATACGTCATGTTCCATTTCCATCTTTATTGAAAAAGTATTAAGGTAGGAATTAGGTATTTTGAAGTTTGAAAGACGAGTACTGGTGACCTACAAGCTCTTACAGCTTGGGTCTAATACTCGATACTACGTCTGGACATTCCACCCAGGCAGTCTGTTTCTTTCCAATACTGCTAAGAAAAAATGATTCGGATATTTACGAATGTTTTGGAGGGAAGACGAATATTTATGGCTTGCAAGCTCTTACAGCTTGAGCCTAATATTCGGGATTACGACTGGATATTCCATCCAGGTAATCTTTTTCTTCCAACTTTATTAAGGAAAAGATTTGAATATTTGGAATGTTAAAGAGAAGACGAATATTTATGGCTTGCAAGCTCTTACAGCTTGAGCCTAATATCCGGGATTACGACTGGACATTCCATCCAAGTAATCTTTTTCTTCCAACTTTATTAAGAAAATGGTTTAGATATTCATAACTATTTTGGAGAGAAGACGAATATTTATGGCTTACAAGCTCTTACAGCTTGAGCCTAATATTCGGGATTATAACTGGATATTCCCTCCAGGATAATCTTTTTCTTCACGTTTTATTTAGAAAACCATTTGAATATTAGAGTGTTAAAGAGAAGACGAATATTAACGACTTGCAAGCTCTTACAGCTTGAGCCTAATATTCGGGATTATAACTGGATATTCCCTCCAGGATAATCTTTTTCTTCACGTTTTATTTAGAAAATGTCTTGAATAATAAATTAAAAATAATCAAAGTACAGAGGTTTGAAATTATTTAAGGTTAAGTTGATGTTGTTTAAGAGCTCATTGTAAGAAGGCCCAAGAGTAAGCCATGTGAGGTTGATGGCGATGCTTAAAAGCAATTGACTTACAAGGGTATGGAAATGGGCTCGACGTTGAATCGAGAATCAGGTGATATTTATCATTATTATTTTTTGAATGGTTTTTCTTTTCATCAAGGAAAATGAGATGATTCATCATGATTGTAACATACCTCACACATAAAATCAATAATTTGTACAAATGAATGGACAAGCACAAATATAATAATTCTCATAAATCCCAAAAAAAAAAATTGCCTAAATAATATTAAAAAATTAAAATAAAAATAAAAATAAATAAAATAAATGATAAGAGAAACATGTTAATTGATTAAATAAGAAGACTATATAATTAAATATGAGTTATTAATAATAATAATAATAAAGATTTAATTGTTAAATAAAACTTCATCAAAAATCAAATAAAATTTGGATTTTTTTTATTAAAAGAAGGGAAAGAAGAAAAAACAAATCTGCTAATATAACCCAAAAAAAAAAACTTCACAAATTAGAGGGGTCTTGAAGGCCCACGAGGCCCATTAGGGCAGAATCCAGGCGGGTCAACCAAACCCCACCCTGATCCAAAATTCTCCCCAGCAATCTGCAGGAGCACGTGGGGAAAAGGAAAGCTACAGTTAAACGGTCACATGGGGACCGAAAAGCCATTAGTGCAGAGGGAGAAAAACTAGGTAGCCGGCCTTGGGCAGCGGAAAAGGTGCCGCTTACAGTGGCCTTAACTCGCCTAAAATAAAATGAAAATGAACAAGTGAGATGTTATATTTCCATCTTTAACTCTCTCTCCTCACTTTGAAACACTCGCTCAAAACCTCTCTATCAAAAGGCTATTCTCCTCACACGATAAATACAAAGAACACTCACCAAATCCTGAACCCTAATCACCGATGTTAAACTTCCAATATCAAACGAAATAAAGACAATCATCTTGCCACAGAATAAATGAAGCAAAGAAAAGAGGAACCATACACATGTTTATGAATCTGAAAGTGAGACGAAGAAAAGGGGAGAAATGTACCGGATTGGTAAGTTTTGGGAGGAAGTCAATAGGATGAGTGCTTCTCGAACCCTCTCCTGTTCTTCGCAGTCACGGCTCCCTTGGTTATCGCGACGTTTGTGGTGTTTGCGAGGAAACGGTTTTGATGGAGCTCAAAGCGTGTTCAGAAATTCACAATGATTCCTAGTGGCTTCGTAACAGAAACTTGGTATGAGTCTCCTCCGTCGACTCAACTCCGAAGCATGCTCGTTCGCCTGCTTGGCCCTTGTCTCAGCTTCGTCCAAATGCCGGCGAGATGAAGCTCTAGGTTTCTCCCCACAGTGAGCCGCCTCCAGGTTCTTTAGCCTCTGTCTCGTTTTAGAGTCTCTAGGGTTTCTTTCTTTTCTTTTTGAACAGTAGCCGCTCTCCTCTCTAAATTAGGGTTTCATGAATAGTAATCTCCTTTTATACAGGACCCCTCTCTTTCCTCTGTTGCGTTTTCTGCTGTGTAGTGGAGCCTTCGTACGGAGGATGCCTGGAGATTTTGTCTTCATCCTAGCTTGGTGGTTCTGGGTCTCAATTCTCTACCTTTCGAAATTTCACCGCTGGTAAAAACTTTTACCCTCATAAGTTACTCAACTGAAAAGTTTGCTTAATGAACTAGAGGAAAATGAAACAGCATTTTTTTATCGGGGCCAAAATCGGGGTATGACAGTTGCCCCTATTTAAACATCCTCCACCAGAGGAAAATGAAACAGCATTTTTTATCGGATCGCAGTGGGGGATGGTTAAATACCATGGAGACCCAGATTTTGAACCTGAAAAGTGAAAATGCTATGATATGATATGCATGGATGCAAGATTCTTTATTGTTTTCGAATTTACCTGTTAGGGACACAGGGAATCCTTAACAGGAGATGCTACTGGACAGACTGATATGTGGGGAATGCTGATCGTTCACAGGAAGACAGACAAATGGTAAAAACCAAACTCGTCGGGGAAAACAATCCTGCTGGAGAATCAGACACACACTAGAGAGTACTCAAAGTGAAACTCGATGGACGACACTTAGAATACAAGAGATTTCGACAGTAAGTTCACACATGACTTACTAAACCCGAATAAGAAAAAAATTCTACAACAGGTTCATACATGACCTGATAACACTGAAACAATCATAGAGAAAAATTCTTCAAAACAGGTTCATACATGACCTGGTAATCTGGAATGAAAGCTCAATAACAGGTTCATACATGACCTGACAATTTTGGGGAATATCAAGAATTTCTGACAGCAAGTTCAAACATCACCTAACAAACTCAGAAAAATCAAAAAGAGTGTATCAACAAGTTCATACATGACCTGATGACAAACTTGAACATTTTGAGAAAATTTCCACAACAAGTTCATACATGACTTGCCGACACTGGAATAAAAGGTTCAGCCACAGGTTCACACATGACCTGACAATGCTGGGTAATATCAAGAAGTTCTGATAGTAGGTTCAGACATGACCTAAAAAACTCAGAAGGATTCAAAAAGAGTATATCAACAGGTTCATACATGACCTGATAACAAACTTGAACATTTTGAGAAAATTTCCGCAACAAGTTCATACATGACTTGACAACATTGGAAAGATTCTTCAAAAATAGGTTATTGGAATAAAAGCTCAACAGCAACGGGTTCATACATGACCTGACAATGCTAGAGAATATCAAGAAGTTTTGATAGCAGGTTCAGACGTGACCTAACAAACTTAGAAAAATTCAAAAAGAGTATATCAACAGGTTCATACATGACCTGATGACAAACTTGAATACTTTGAGAAAGTTTCCACAACAAGTTCATACATGACTTGACAACATTGGAAAGATTCTTCAAAAACAGGTTCAGACATGACCTGGGAATATTGGAATAAAAGCTCAACAGCAACGGGTTCATACATGACCTGACAATGCTAGAACATCCAAAGAATTTTCAACAACAGGTTCATACATGACCTGACAACACTTGATTATTCAAAGAGTTTAATTAACAGCAGGTTCATACATGACCTGATGAAACAAGAACATTCAAAGAATTTTCAAAAACAGGTTCATACATGACCTGACAACACTTGACTGTTCAAAGAATTTTCAACAGCAGGTTCATACATGACCTGACGAAACAAGAACATTCAAAGAATTTTCAATAACAGGTTCATACATGACCTGACAACACTTGACTATTCAAAGAATTTTCAACAGCAGGTTCATACATGACCTGACAACACTTGGGAAAAATCAAAAGGAGTTTTATCAATAGGTTCATACATGACCTGAGAATATTGGAAAACATACAAAGGAACCCCATTGGAGTTTTCTAACACGAAAAACCTCCAAGCTTCTAGAAATTCCTCAAGATGATAAGTCATACATGACTTTCACGGAACCATCAGGAAAGACAGGGTAATTAAACTCTCTGTACGTGCCAACAACAATTGAACTTTTAACCGTAAGTAATGGACTACAACCAACTTTTAACGGATTTTGCCAACAACAATTGGACTTTTGACTGTAAGCAATGGATTACAACCAGCTTTTTAACAATAACTGGACTTTGACCGAAAGCAATGAATTACAACCAGCTTGCTAGCAACAACTGGACTTTGACCGAAAGCAATGGATTACAACTAGCTTGTAAAAGATTTTGCCAACAACAAATGGACTTTAAATGATGTTGGTAACGACCAAACTCCAAATACCAATCACGATTGTATTTACAAATGAAGTGACAGTGATGCCAACAAAAATTGGGTTTAAAATGAGTTCTAGCGACCACTGAGCCTGGAATAATGCCTAGTAACAATTGAATTTTAGGAGACACCAATGAGTCTTGAAATAATTCCAGGGAATGGCATAAGGGTTCTAGAAATGAGTCAGAATAAAAATGACATGTTCGGGAATTCATCGGAAAGAAACGAATTCTGGAAATGCATCAGAATTACAAGTGATATTCTGGAGATACAGCAGAATACAGACACATCTGGTAATACATCAAGGAAATTCTGGAAATACATCAGAACACAAACACATCAGAGAACACCTCAGATAGATGGGGAAACATCTGGAAATACAGCAGACAAGTTGTGGAAATACATCAATAAACCAAGGAGTAATCCGGAAATTCATCGGATAATCCAAAAAGGAAATGAGCCTAAATGGAAAATTTTCTAATAGGTGCCAACTGGGTTGGACTTGAAAATGACTGCAAAAACCGGATGATGGTTTAAGGGCACCAAAGACAAACTGGAATTAGAGGTCAAAGGATATAGGATCAACAACAAGACCTGGGTCAATGCAAAATGAGCACGAAGTACATTTCGGCCATGCATGATTATAATTCTTTTATGCATGATATATGAATGATCATGATTATGAGAATGTTGACACTTGAGTGGATTGGGAGTTGTAGAGGCTTTTTAAGGAAGCTCATGATTCCTCAACACCGAGAACTCAACCAAAGATTTTATGATGGATGTTATCAAAGGAGCATTCTATCAAGCTTGACACCACAACTTAGCCAATGGGATCCTTTTGGAGGATTAATGAATCATGCTAGCATAATTTCCAAGCACTCGTCTTAAACTCAATAGTTGTTAACGTATGGCAGAATTTGTTTGAGCAGTTTGAAAGCACGAAGAAAGAGGTTTTGCCCCTCTGTGGCTCATCTTGCCCCTGTCAGTTGGGACTTTGAAAATGTTCACCTTGAAAGTGAGTTTGGAAACAACTTGCCATGAGACTACCTCGAGATGGCTTGCCCCAAGTGTTTGAAACTTGCAGTGGTCTGAACTTGACTAACCAAATGTTGGAATGGTAGACTCTTGATTGACTTTCCTTGGACTTATTGAGCTCTGAGGTGGCTTGCCCCGGTCTGAGTCTTGAAATAATTACTCTTGGCGAGATGACCCTTAGGGTGATTAGCTCGAATTAACTGATGCTCAAAGTGATTTTCCCCTGACTAGACTTCTTTCACTTTATCAATTTCCTCAACTGTATATTGTTGGAATTTCTTTGATGCTAAGTGTTGAATCGCAAATAAGATTGTTCATTCAAAAATGGTAATTTTAATGCAATGTTTATGCAAAAATTTGAATTCAAAGTTTATTGATATGAATGGGTGAAATACAGTGAACGATTCGTCGATAAGAACACAAAGGTGATCAAGTCATTCACAGTATGCAAGTTGGTGCCATCAAATGATTAACAAAAATCATTTGGAGTCAAGTTAACACAACCTTGTTATAGTATGTTTTCAAAATAAACCATGCCTCAATTAGGTCTTTTAAGGGTTGTAACGTGGCCTGGTTCACGGTTTTTTGAAACAAAAGGATATAAGGCTCAAAATTTATTTTTACCCCCCCCCCCTTCTTCTTGATGATCTCCAGTTCCTATGTTCAGTTAATTCAATACACGCATTCGACTTCGAAGGGGCGAAAGTGAAAATGACGATTCAAGGTGAGATTTTCTTGAAATGACAGTCACCTTATTTTGTTTTTGTTGAGGATTTAATGACCTCTTTTTTCTTTATCCCTGATTTTGCCTGGACTGCTTCTTTGAAGCTTTCGGTCCATCGGGATGCCTTGACTTTTGCCTAAGTCATTTTGTGGTGTTTGACTTAGCGGACTTTTTCTGTTTTTTTTACCTATTGACTGCCAGGTTATTGGTGGATGAGGATCAACCAACACTAATTTTAGCTTTTATCAACTTCTTCAACACTTCAACATGTGCGCGAAGGATAACGTGTGGTTGAACCTAATTGGAGGATGTACATATGGACGATTTTTTGAAAGATCGAATGCACGATCAAACTATCTGAACATAACTACCCTGTCCCAGGTTAAGATTAAGGGTTTTAGATCCTAAATAAACACCAACTTCTAGGCTCAAAGTGGTTGACTAGGGATTAACTCCTTATCTCTTCAGTGTTTGGGGATTTGAAACAATGCCTTACATCATCGACAAGGTTTTACTCAAAAGCATACCACAACAATTTCAGGTGTTTCGTTTCATCATCCTCCTTCCAATCTTTGTTAACACAACGGTTTGATAAACAAAAGTGAATGAGAGGAGTATGAATGAAAAACGAGTGAATACGAATGGATTAATTCAAAAGATGCATAAACATTTCATTAATCTTACCAATTCAAAGAAAACAACAATGCTTAAAAGCAATTAACAATCAACATGCAAGGAAACTACAAAAGAAATGCTGAAACAACCAAATGATTGCCAGCTTTAGGGAATTGACTTCTTCAAACTTGAAGGTTGGGATCAACAAGCTTTTTGACATTGGCGTGATGATCTTCAAATTCCTTTCCTTCAATCTCATCGTTGAACGCAACCCTCTTGGATCCACTACTCACTTCTCCCTTTCTTTCATTGGTATGGGTCGTGACATTGGAAATCCAAGACGGTATCTCCATGCTCTTACCAGGAAACAATGATAGCTCATTAGCCACATCCCTGACATCTTCCTTGTGGAACAAAACCTTGAGGGGTTTCAAGAGTCCTTTCCCTTTCTCATTACTTGGCCCAGAAATCAAGGTATATGTACCTGGGCCTTCCTCCTTGAGTGTTAGTGACCTTATGTCAATCAATCTTTGCAGCTTGAGCTTAAAACTCCTGCATTCCTCGATGGAGTGCCCCATTGTTCCAGTATGGTATTGGCACTTGATCTTCGGGTGATCTTCTTCAAAGACTAAGCTCTTTTTGTTAATCAGCTCTCGTACCAAGGCTTTCAGCGCTAAGCAAGAATCTAGGTCATGTCCCACTGCCCCTTTATGGAATTGACATGTTGCATTTGGATTGTACCATGGCAGGCATGGTGACACAGGTGTGAGAGCTCGAAGGGTCATCAAAGCATTCTGGATCAGCTGTGGGTAGAGCTTGCTATATGGCACCGGAATTGGGTCATTGTGATTTTTGTCCCTCTTGTTCTGATTTTGATTTTTGTTCTGAACCTGACTTCGGTGATTTTGAGGAGGAATAGCCAGAGGATATTGATGATGACGTCTTGAGGGAGGGCCATATGCCGGTAGGTGAGGAGCTTCCACATGGAATTTCCCTTGACTTGAGGTAACACTAGATGGATGTGGAGTAATAACTCTCTTTGTTGCAGCAACGTATATTGGGTGACCCTCTTTTCTCAACAAGACTTGCAGGGTTTCCAAGACCCATCTCATTTGGCTCTTCAAAAGATTAAGTTCCTCCTTCAGTGCTTCTTGGCTTTTCCTTAGCTCGTCCATCATCTCCTGAGACATGGTTCTTTGTTCTAAACGCGTGTTGAGAATCACTTTGCTAATCACGGACAAAGGATGGATGAGTTTTTTTTTTTGTATTTTGTCTGGAAAATGACATGCGTTATGATGAGATGCAGGTGCAATGAAATGTGAATGAATGTAATGCAAGCCATGCATATTTTTTTTTTCAATACACAGGTTCAAAAGTCTGAGGTACTGATGACTCTGATTGTTTTCCAAGAATAGGTTCTCACCGGGTAAGATCTAGGGTTTCAAAAAAAAAGTTCATAGAGTCATGGATCCATTAGACTGTTTGCTACCTGCGGCAACTTACTTGTCGGGCATCAACTCCATCCAAAGAATCTACTCTAAGTGAGGTTCTGGCATCGATCTAACGAGAAATACATCTCGCAGACCCACACTACGCAACCATCTTTCCTAGTTGGGCAAAGAACTAAGGTTCTACAAATGGTTCTCAGAGTCATGGATCCTAAAGAAAATATCAAAGCTTACGGCAACTTACTTGTCGAGCGACAACATCCTCTCAAGAATCTACTCTAAGTAAGGTTCTCATACCGACCCAACGAGAAATACATCTCGCGGACCCGCACTACTCAACCTCGTCTTATCTTACGTTTTTACTCGAGACTCGGGTAAAAAGTCTTTCCCACAAGGTTTGCAATCAGAGTATCCAAGTACCAAACCATAATCGAACCAATACAACGGATTCATATCAATATGACAATAGAGATAGTAAAAATAATAAAGAAAAACCACATAGGTAAACAAACAAAGGCACACAAACGACCTAACTAGACTTGACTCACTTAGGGATTGAGTACTCCCCAGCAGAGTCGCCATCTGTCGTACCTCATATTAAAAATGATGGATACGACTTTAAAGCGAAGCGCAATCGCACGCTCGCAATGATGGACTGAACAGAGTCGCCACCGAACTTTATTTATTCCCAAAAATGGGAAAGGGAAAATATCGATAAAACCCCTAAAAGAAAGGATAAGATATGGTCATCGCAACCAATATCAGGGTTCGGGAGTCGATTACGCAAGGGGAAGGTATTAGCACCCCTCACGTCCGTTGTACTCAACGGGAACCATTAGGTTAGTTGTGTGCGTTAGTGTTAGTTGAAATATTAGGCTTTTCGAATTATTAGGTGGGAAATAAAGAAAGGATGAGAAGAGAATGTTTTTGGATTTTTGACGAAGGACTAAACCTAAGTTTTTTTATTAGTGGGCCTGACAAGATTTACAAATCCTGCTCCTACGTATCTCAATAGAGAAATCAAGGCTTACGTAGTTCTGGGTAGAAAAATGTTTGTTTGTAGGTCGATTTTAGCGAAAGCTACTTTGTGTTAAATCGACGAAAACATTGTTGGACTACCCAAAACAGGTGGAGAAACTTTGCCTTGCATTGTTTTGAAACAAAGTACCTTTCGTTTTGAGAAAAGGTTTAAGAGTCAATCGCACGGCGGCGAGAAAAAGAATTGATTGGTTTGAGGTGTTTTAAATAATGGCGAGAACTTGGATGAGCGAGATATACATCTCGAATCTTAGTCTCAGGAGTGCACGGCATACGCCATGTTCCATTTCCATCTTTATTGAAAAAGTATTAAGGTAGGAATTAGGTATTTTGAAGTTTGAAAGACGAGTACTGGTGACCTACAAGCTCTTACAGCTTGGGTCTAATACTCGGGACTACGTCTGGACATTCCACCCAGGCAGTCTGTTTCTTTCCAATACTGCTAAGAAAAAATGATTCGGATATTTACGAATGTTTTGGAGGGAAGACGAATATTTATGGCTTGCAAGCTCTTACAGCTTGAGCCTAATATTCGGGATTACGACTGGATATTCCATCCAGGTAATCTTTTTCTTCCAACTTTATTAAGGAAAAGATTTGAATATTTGGAATGTTAAAGAGAAGACGAATATTTATGGCTTGCAAGCTCTTACAGCTTGAGCCTAATATCCGGGATTACGAATGGACATTCCATCCAGGTAATCTTTTTCTTCCAACTTTATTAAGAAAATGGTTTAGATATTCATAACTATTTTGGAGAGAAGACGAATATTTATGGCTTACAAGCTCTTACAGCTTGAGCCTAATATTCGGGATTATAACTGGATATTCCCTCCAGGATAATCTTTTTCTTCACGTTTTATTTAGAAAACGATTTGAATATTAGAGTGTTAAAGAGAAGACGAATATTAACGACTTGCAAGCTCTTACAGCTTGAGCCTAATATTCGGGATTATAACAGGATATTCCCTCCAGGATAATCTTTTTCTTCACGTTTTATTTAGAAAATGTCTTGAATAATAAATTAAAAATAATCAAAGTACAGAGGTTTGAAATTATTTAAAGTTAAGTTGATGTTGTTTAAGAGCTCATTGTAAGAAGGCCCAAGAGTAAGCCATGTAAGGTTGATGGCGATGCTTAAAAGCAATCGACTTACAAGGGTATGGAAATGGGCTCGAAGTTGAATCGAGAATCAGGTGATATTTATCATTATTATTTTTTGAATGGTTTTTCTTTTCATCAAGGAAAATGAGATGATTCATCATGATTGTAACATACCTCACACATAAAATCAATAATTTGTACAAATGAATGGACAAGCACAAATATAATAATTCTCATAAATCCCAAAAAAAAAAAATTGCCTAAATAATATTAAAAAAATAAAATAAAAATAAAAATAAATAAAATAAATGATAAGAGAAACATGTTAATTGATTAAATAAGAAGACTATATAATTAAATATGAGTTATTAATAATAATAATAATAATAATAATAATAAAGATTTAATTGTTAAATAAAACTTCATCAAAAATCAAATAAAATTTGGATTTTTTTTATTAAAAGAAGGGAAAGAAGAAAAAACAAATCTGCTAATATAACCCAAAAAAAACTTCACAAATTAGAGGGGTCTTGAAGCCCCACGAGGCCCATTAGGGCAGAATCCAGGCGGGTCAACCAAACCCCACCCTGATCCAAAATTCTCCCCAGCAATCTGCAGGAGCACGTGGGGAAAAGGAAAGCTACAGTTAAACGGTCACATGGGGACCGAAAAGCCATTAGTGCAGAGGGAGAAAAACTAGGTAGCCGGCCTTGTGCAGCGGAAAAGGCGCCGCTTACAGTGGCCTTAACTCGCCTAAAATAAAATGAAAATGAACAAATGAGATGTTACATTTCCATCTTTAACTCTCTCTCCTCACTTTGAAACACTCGCTCAAAACCTCTCTGTCAAAAGGCTATTCTCCTCACACGACAAATACAAAGAACACTCACCAAATCCTGAACCCTAATCACCGATGTTAAAATTCCGATATCAAACAAAATAAAGACAATCATCTTGCCACGGAATAAATGAAGCAAAGAAAAGAGGAACCATACACATGTTTATGAATCTGAAAGTAAGACGACGAAAAGGGGAGAAATGTACCGGATTGGTAAGTTTTGGGAGGAAGTCAATAGGATGAGTGCTTCTCGAACCCTCTCCTGTTCTTCGCAGTCACGGCTCCCTTGGTTATCGCGACGTTTGTGGTGTTTGCGAGGAAACGGTTTTGATGGAGCCCAAAGCGTGTTCATAAATTCACAATGATTCCTAGTGGCTTCGTAACAGAAACTTGGTATGAGTCTCCTCCGTCGACTCAACTCCGAAGCGTGCTCGTTCGCCTGCTTGGCCCTCCGTCGACTCAACTCCTCCGTCGACTCAACTCCGAAGCGTGCTCGTTCGCCTCCAGGTTCTTTAGCCTCTGTCTCGTTTTAGAGTCTCTAGGGTTTCTTTCTTTTCTTTTTGAACAGTAGCCGCTCTCCTCTCTAAATTAGGGTTTCGTGAATAGTAATCGCCTTTTATACAGGACCCCTCTCTTTCCTCTGTTGCGTTTTCTGCTATGTAGTGGAGCCTTCGTACGGAGGATGCCTGGAGATTTTGTCTTCATCCTAGCTTGGTGGTCCCGGGTCTCAATTCTCTTCCTTTCGAAATTTCACCGCTGGTAAAAACTTTTACCCTCATAAGTTACTCAACTGAAAAGTTTGCGTTTTTGGAATTAACTGACTTCGTGTTGTTATTGTAGCAGTTCTACAAGCTCTTAGCAACGGAAGTATCCTGTAAACACTTAGCTTTGTTTAACCATGCGCTCCTTCTTCTGAAGGATGGTGGGTTTGGGTTAGTCTTGGCATGACTTGGTAACACCAATAATTGACAGTTTGAGCTCACAAACAGGAACGCCTGAGAATTGCTGCGACTAAATTTGATGCCTCTTCCTTGGTAAGTCTTTGCATCACTGAATCGGCACCGTTGGCAAATTCTCTAAACTCTAACATTTGATTTTGATGCAAGGGTACATAATGTTGTTGATAAGGCTGTAGCTTGGCAAAGACCGTATCTCCAACTCTGAAGTCCGCCAAACTTCGTTTAGCATCAACACACTTCTTCATGACTTGTTGAGCACGATGGAGACTCTACAAAGGTTTGACATTTTATTTCGATAATGACTTATGAGATTTTGTACGATTTCATGATTTTGATTCTAACGGAGCTTGTCGTAGGGTCCGACTTATGGAGGTGTTCCGATAATCAATTCACTTTGTGGAGAAACATATCTTGGTTGAAATTGTGATAATAGTCATTTCCAGCTCTACCGTGTACGTTGTCCTCATGTCCCATCTTTTGGGCAGCCGGATGTGCATTAGAAGGAGGGCCCTGCATCATTCTCGGGCTCAACTGGTTTTGATAGTTAGGAACATGTTAATAAAATAAATCAGAACCATCCTGTTGTGACTGTATTGTCGGGGCAGGTTGTTTCATGCTGCCTGAGGACCCTCTGAATTGTTGTGGTTTAGTAGTATGGTTTAATTATTATTATTGTACTGATGTGCACTTTATTTTGCTTGTTTGGAAACCAAAACCTGCAGGGTTGAGGTATGCAGCATGGCTCTATGACGGGTTGGTTTGTGGATAGTCACGACATAGGACAAAAATGGTTAACTTCTTATTCTCTAACCACCCTTCATGTGCATTGCAGAGCTGGTGAGTTTATGCAGAAATGATCTTTGGTTTGCCCTTTGTAGATCACGCACGCATTGGAAAGAAGTAGCATGAAGACTCCCACTTGCACCTGCTGGAGAATTAAACTGTTGCTTTTGAAACAAGGACCAATGACGACTGTGCGGCGGTGTTTGAACCTCTAGTACCAGTTTGATCGCCAATTCTACCCACATGAATTGTGTGCTCGTTAACTTCACTCAATCTTTTATCAGTATCGTTAATTGAGAGGTTGATGTCGTTGTCCAAACCTCTGAAATATTGGAATTCAGGCAAGTAAGAGTAACCCCTTGGAAACTTGGATAAATCTTTCAAATATTGCATAAGCTTCTCAGGTAAAAAGGAGCTAACACTTGAAGATTCATCAACTTTGTTTGTGAAATTTGGCTCTTGTTGAATCCCACAGTTTTCAATAGTCTAGTGTACATTGCAAGTTTGCTTTCATAAGTTAAAACTTGAATTTCTTCACCTGTTTCAGGTAGCATTGTAGCAGAAATACTCCAGCCTGAATTTCGGGTTGTGGCGGCTAGAAGAAATGCATAATTGGCATGGCTTTGAGATGCAGGGAATAGCATTTGGAGGAGGTTCCACGTCGTGATTAGCAAATAGTTTGCCGGCTTTGTTTTCATCATTATGTAAAATAACAGCTTTATACAATTCTGTCATAATTATATACAAGTCATTTCATTTTTTGATAAGCTTATGGTTAGAATCCTTTGACCAATTCAGAAACATACAGGTTTTCATTGTGATTCGGTTTTGATTGACTTGTTTGCTTTAACCACCTAGAAGTCATAACCTTTGAGCCATTCTGCAATTTTCTTTTTCTGCAACCAAAGTGCAAGGACCGGCCAACAAGCGTGAACAATGGCAGGAGCTGTTATACTATTCATTCGCAGTATCAGCACCCTGTTTTGGGAAATTCCTAGGCAATGGAACTCCATTGATATTGAGTGTGGTTGATCATGAGAAGCCACAGGACCTTGTGGTGTTACTGTTGCAGCAAAATTAGAACTTGTATATTCTGTTTCGGCAACAATATTAGAGTTTGATGAGGCATTCAACTCTACCGGGGTTGATTGTGGCTGATCATTCTTTTCCACAGTAGTATTTTGAGAAAGTGAGGCTGAAACATGTTGAAACTGTAACTCAAAACTAGATCTTTCAGCAAGGACTGGTGCTATTTCAGGTGTTTGCACTAGAGCTTTGACCGAATTCGACACAGCATTGACCTTAATTTTTGATGATTCCACAACCCTTCTTGTCCCATCGTTCGTCTTCATGTACTTACCTCCTGTTGTTCCTTCAATCTCGTGCTTGAAACCATGACAATTGGCATCGGTGTTATTTCTTTTTTTTTTCAGGTACTGGAGTCGGAAAAATGATTCGTATGGATGGAGCAACAACTTCTAATTTCTCACCAGTTTGCTAGGATCATCCGAAGGTATAATTTGTTTCTCACTCTGGTGTGGTTTTTACGTGTCTAACAAATTACTTGAGATGCACAAGTCTGACGATGAATCACGTGTTTTTGCTTTAAATAGGGCACAATCAACATCTGAATCGATGGAATTCTGAATCAAGTGCTTTGGAAGCTTTCTGTCGGCAACTATCCTTCTTCAGTAATAGTTGCATTTTTTCTTAAGACCTTTTTGTGACAAGTTTGGTAGATTCCCCACCTTTGTGCCTTGCGGATAACCCTTCATCAAAATGCTTCCTCGTGTGAAGAAGAATTCATAAACAACTGAATAGAACAGAGTCCGGCAGCCACATGGTCCTTTTTAATTACCTGGGAACCATATAAATAATTGAAATGCTTGTGGGTTTCACAATATAGGCCTATATGAGCAAAGGCAGTAATATGGTACTCTAATATGGAAGGTAAAGCTTATGAGGTAGCCGCGTGAGTATGCGTGAGAACAGGAACATGGGAAAAGGAAAAGTAGCAGCGACAACAACCATGCTTTGCTTGAGATAAGAATCCTATGATTTTCGTCCTGTGTGTCCACGTGTTCGAATGGGTCTCATCTTTTTTCTTGATTATTCTGTTGTAAAATGATCAATAGTATTTGGAATTCTTTTGAAGATATGCTCTACTACATACCTTGTAGTAATTTTCACTTTATCTTCATTATGTATTTGGCTAATAATAACATGCTCCAAAGTAGACATTGAAGGTGTTTTCGAAACACATTTTTTTTATGAATTTGATTAACACCCAAGATAACAACCGCACAATCAATACTCCAAAAACTCCAATACTTGGTAAGACAAGTAGTGCTTTGCTTGTTGTTCCTTTATGTTTCTGTTGTTGACACGGTGAAATATTCACCGCGAGAGCTTCGTTGGTTTCAAAAGATTTGAAGATAAATTCACAAACTGAAGATCTTTGTTGCACGAAAAATTCTTGAAAAGCAATACTAGTGAACTTATTTGAAGAAACATCAAGGTATTTTGTTGAAGGAAGTGACAACAAAGGTGGTGGAAATGACCCTGTAAGCAAATTTCCTTCATGCATAACCAACAATCATCGCATTCCAACAAGCGGTGTCCAACTTATTAGGAACCAACTCAAGCAACTCTCTAGCCTTTTCTAAATGAATGACTTCGTGGGAAATCATTAAACATGAATGAATGAAAGATCTCTCAATATGAAGTGAAGAGTTTTAAACGTGAAATGGTCATGAGGAGGAATGCAAATGACTGATTGATGGAAAAAAAATTCAGGGCCAAAATCGGGGTATGACAATATGAAAATAAACAAGTCATCCTCTAAGGTCTTGTCAGAGATGGAGAAGTTGTATAGTTCAAGCCTGAGGGTCTTATTGAATTGATCACCAACCATCTGAGGGTTTGTGCTTCAATTAGGGTTTTCTTGGTTCTTCAAGGAGGGTGACCATTATCTTGATTTCAAGGGTACATCATCATCATCATAGTTATGTCCTTATCAAAGGTTTCAGAATGCAGGCTCCTTGGGATTAGGGTTTTGACCTCTGGTCAACCCTAATCAGTGACTGTTATTCCAATCAGTGATTTTCAAGGAGATGAGGTATTCTATGGAGAGGGGGATCACATGATCATCCTATTGAGCTTATATGAGCCAAGGTTCATTTTGAAGCAAATTCCTCAAGTGGTAGAGGCTCAAAGTCCACGGTGCATGTTCAAGTCATCTGAGGACCTAGAAAGTCAACAGAAAGTCAATTGTGGGTTGTGAGGTGGAGAAATGAGTTTCAACATCTCATTCATGTCCCAAAGAGATTCATTTGTCATTACAAACACTTATCTTGAAGAATTTGAGGTCAGATCAAAAGTTTCCAAAAATGGAAAGTGACCTGTAATTGGAAGTTTCCAAAAATGGAAAGTTTTTGGTTCAAATTCAACTTGATCTTACATCATCAAGGAAGCTTCAAATGAAATTTTTACCAACATGAGAGTTGAAGATCTTTTCTCCCATTTCCAAAAAGTCCAAGATCCTGAGCATCTGATGAATGGTTGAGGAGATATGATCAAATCATTGTCAAGTGTGCTTGAAACTTCAAAATGCCATAACTTTTGACTCATAACTCCAAATTGAGTGCCTCTTTTTGCACTTTGCTCCTCATGACATATATTTTCTAAATCATTCATGGCATTGCATGAAAATTCATCATATAATCATTTTCCCATTCATGACCATTTTGGAGGGAAATTTGCAAATTTGAATTTGGTGCATCATGGGAACAAAATACCCTTGCCATTGTGTTCATTGGAAGATTTTAAGTGAATTTGATCATCCATTTGTTACTGTTCACGTGTACATTTGCATGACACCACCAATTTTCCAAAATTTGTCATACACCTTATTTTTGCTTAATCCTAATTAACTCATGACTAATTGTGATTTGGATGTGATTAGTAGAGCATATATAAGGCAAACCCTAACAGAATTGTTCATAATTCATCATTCTAGATCTAGATCTCATTTTCCCTCCAAATTTTCTCCAAATTGAAATTCAAAAATTCTTCAAATAACACCTCATTTTTATTGTATAATCTTGCTCCTGGATCATCATTTAGTGCAAATCAAGTGCTGGATTGGAGAATTTGGTGAAGGTTTATGCATAATCCATACATGAACATGAACATGAAGCTTGAAGATTAAGCTAGATCTAAGCCTTTCCAAGCATTGATTCGTGCTTCATACTTCATAACAAGAGTAGAGGAGCAGTTTTGGACCTTGCTAAGCACCTGAATCCACTGCTGCCAGTGTTGGATCTTCAAGAGGTAGGTTTTTCGAACCTCTTAATTCTCTTTTTTATGCATATAATCTTGCAGATCTTTGCTTGCTGATCATTCTGATCTAAATTTCATAAAAAACGGATGAGAAATGCATGAGATACATGAGTTTAAAGTTTGACATGCATATGTGTTCTTCTTCAATTCTCACTATTCATTAGGAATTAGGCTAAAATATTGCTTGATCCGTGTTCCTTGCATGATAACCATTCGAATGATGTATAAATTTGCAAATTCTGGAAAAAAAATTGTGTGAAGTCACTGCTCATCCACCGTCTTCATGAAGAAGACGGTGTTTTCCTCCTTGCCTGGCCGTGGGAGCCGCCGCCTGCAACTAGCAGTGTTGGCGCTAGGGTTTTGCCCCTGTAGATGCCACGCGAGCGTCACATGTGCTGCCTGTTGGCCTTTTGATAGGCCTACGTTCTTTTGACTAGCGCCACATATGCATTGATCATGACTGGACTTGCCAACGCATTAGTTAAACGCCGGCGTTTTGGTCCAAGCCTCACTTCGATTCCAGGCTTTAACATTTTTTGAATGTTATTTTCTCCCAGCGCTCATTTTGCATGAACCTACTTCGATTCTGGCTGGCTACATGTTTTCAAATTAATTCCTCATTTTCTCTTTCCCTCCATAATTTCATGTACATTTTCCACATTTTATTTCAAATATTTTCCAACTTCAAAAAATCATATAAAATTGAAAACACATCCAATTAATTCCCAATTTTTGGCAAAATGTTCATGTGTTTGTCTATTATTTTTTGGTGGTGGTTTCATAATTTTATCATCTCTGGAATTTGAATTGTGATTGGTTGATTGATCATATATGCAAGATGTGACATGTTTCATTCTTTCCATTGTGAAATGCTCAATAATGATCCAATTGCCATGAAATTTTGTGTGATGATTCCTAACATGATGATTGACCTTTGAGGCTTGGTTGTGTATTTTTCTCATTTTTTATTTCTGTTTTAGGTATGTGATTGTATGGTGTGACAATGTATGTCACACAATTTGGTGTTAATCTTATTCATTTTCATTGCCATATCAAATGAGCTCCTCTGTTTCCAATTTTTGGCATGATGATTGTGTTTGACATATTGTATGCTCATAAATATTTCCAGAATTATTTGAGTCATTTCTGTTTTAATATGGAATTTTGATTCTTGTTGATCATTTGTGTGCTTTGAAATTGTCTTTGCCATAGCTTGCTCATGAGTTGATTTTGCTTGATGCTTTTGACTTAGTCCTTTTTAGGACATGTTCATGATTGATTAAATGAGATTTATATTGAATATTGGTTGCTGTTTTGATTTTTTTTCTCCACCTTTGACCCTAGGCTTTGCCCTAGGGGTTTGAACTCACGATTTGAGCTTTGCCTTTCAGGTTCAAGCAATAAGTCATAATGGATGATGTGATCTCCTTGCTTGAGATATAACTTGCTTTGTTTAACTAATGTTGATTGTGTTGTAGGTATTTTGGTGGTGGATTCACTTGAATGAGTGCCCTTTTATAACTTGCATGTTGTGTATATTGGAAACTATTGTGGTTTGTCTGTTGATTGTTTGTCTGAATGTGAATACTGATTGTTTAGCTTTTCATACAGGTACCTTAGCTGCTTTAACTCATTATTTGAGTTGCTTTGCTTTGCTTGTGGTTGGCATACCACTTAGGTAATCCCCTGAACTCCATGTAGTCTGGAAGACCTGCTATCTTTGGCAGGCACCTGTCTGAAGCCCTCCTTAAGAGGCAATGTTTTTGATTGTTTATATTTGTGCCTTGTACTTCAAAGACCTCCTAAGTGAAGAGGCATTGGCAGATAAAAGGGATGTGCAATCCATCCCCTTCTATTCAGTTGAGTCTTTCATCTTGCTCGCACTACGGTAGCTCTGATTCTCATTCCAGATGAGATACGTAGGCATAGGATGCGATATCCTAGCGAGCCCGTTCCCATTTCCCCGAACTACGTCGACTCTGATGTTTGTTTCTGACAAACTACGTAGGCCCAGGATGCGATATCCTGCCGAGTCCGCTTTCTCCGTCTTCTTCCATCTGTGTTTTATTCCAGTGTGTGTGCATTCTTTGAGCAGTTTATCAGCAACTTTATTTTATTCTTCTGAGCGTGGATCCCGTCGAGTACGACGGACGTGAGGGGGTGCTAATACCTTCCCCTTGCGTAACCGACTCCTGATCCTTGTAATCTCCGGTCGTAAGACCATTTCCTTTCTAGTTTTACTTCGAGCGTTTCCTTTCCCTTCTTTGGGATAAATAACGCCTGGTGGCGGCTCTATTTGTTTGTTTTTTCCCGCCGGTTGTTTTTCGCGTTGCGACAGCTGGCGACTCTGCTGGGGACTATAGAAGTTGACCTCTTGCTGGTCCATCTTCCCTAAGCGAGTCATTCCTAGCGCTCTCTAGGATAGTTTTGGTTGCTTGTGTTGTTTTATTTATTGCATTTATGATTATTATGTTGTGTATATATTTGCATAAATGTTTGCATGCATCATGTTATCATTATGCTGGATTTTTGTACAGGTTGGTTCCTCTGATTTGGGGTGGGTGTTCTGAGTGAGGCTAAAACCCAAGCCCGAGTATACACCTAGGATTAGCGTGGTCTCACGTTCCTCACATGTTGGTTGGGCATGTTGTTGCGACGTGACATACCACAAGTCGGACGAGGTTCTTCTGAGAGAGCTCTTCCATTATGGAGTATTCCACTTTGGTTGGGTTATCTCTTTTGAGCTGTTGACTTCGGTGACCGTTCTTTCCCGGATCTTTGGTTTAGACGATCTTATGAGAGCTGCAGCGGCACACCCGAAAGGGCAAACCCGTTGAGTATCTTGTCCGATTGTCGAGACCATTATCCGCCTTAGGATGACCTTGTTAGAATTCACCTGTGAGGGGAGGGTTGACCTTACAGATGCATGTTCTGATGGTGACTCTGATGGTGACTAATGGTTCAGTTCTTGATCGAGGTCCTATATTTGAGTTGGATTTGTGGATTTATTTCTGAGACGCCGGAGTTCTGTCCACGGTATTTATCAGTGGGGATCCGTTTATTTCAGGATTCCCTGGGGTTGATTCAGATGATTTTGGTGTTATCAGATTAGTGGTTCTCCAGTGATGATGGTGGTATATCCTCAGGTTCCGTTTATTTCGGAACTCTCGAGTTGGATTTATGGTTGCTCAGTACCTTAGATGGTTGTGATCCGTTCAGAGACCGGTGCTTCCGTACAGTTGATGATCAGATGACTTGGAGGATGGCACAGTGCATTGCATTCATGCATCAGCATCATTCTCATTTTGCATTTATCCGCATCTAACTCATGTTTATCCATATGCAGGGGACATTCTTGATTGAGATCCTGGTTGAGAGACTTCTCTACTCAGATATGAGGCCCGGTTTGAAGGACGATGTTGTCTACAGTTTCTTTGATCCATAGATCAGTGTGCTGAAAGAGATGATAGCATTGATTACGCCTGACCATGTGGGGATGTTCCGTGAGACTTATGGGGGTATTCTGAAGATGGTTTTCAGGCTCACAGACAGGGATAGGAGTGCCATCCATACTTTTCTCCAGTTTTATGATCCTGGTTTGAGATGCTTTGTCTTCCCGGATTACTTGTTGGGGCCTTTGATGGAGGACTATGCTGGTATCTTGGGTATTCAGATCAGAAATTAGGTTCCTTTCTATGCTACTATGGAAGAACCTGATGTTGGTGGGATCTCCCGTGCTCTTTATTTGAGCCCCGAAGTGACTAAAGGAGGTCTGAAGGAGAAGGGAAAGTTGCCTGGTTTTCATCTGAGTTTCCTGAAGGCTAAAGCCAAGGAGCATGTTGTTTTGGGTGCTTGGAAGGTTGTCTGTGCTTTGATTGCTATGAGCATTTATGGAATCATCCTGTTCCCTAATCAGAAGAAATTTGTGGATATTAATGCCATTCGGGTGTTCGTTCAGAGGAATCCTATTCCTACCCTGGTTGGGGATGTTTATTACTCGGTCCATAATCGAAACGAGAAGAGGCGTGGGGGATTGATTAGGTGTCATGCTCAGCTGTTATACAAGTGGTTCATGGGATATTTGCCTTCCAGGGGTGCTTTTGTTCTTCTTGACCATACTGTAAATTGGGCAACCAAGTTGATGGGTTTGCGAGCCAAAGACATAGCTTGGACTCATAGTAGTGGGGTTGGACAGGATTTCATTTGCAGTTGTGGGAGTTTTCCCAATGTGCCTCTTATAGGAGTTCAGGGTTGCATTAATTATAACCCGACGCTTCTTAAGAGACAAATGGGATTCGCTATGGAGGTTCCTCCTCTCAGGAGTGAGATTCAGGAAACTTTCTACTTCCCGGTTGAGGGTAACCAGTCATCATTGAGGCAAGTGTCTGATGCATGGCGCCGTATTCAAAGGAAAGGCAAGTTTTCTTGGGGTAGAGCTAATAACAGGTCTTTTCCTCTGTTTGATGATTGGCTCAGCAAGAGAGTGGAGCTCACGCATCTACCATTTCCTGTGGGTGATCCTTGGTATCCGTTGATTGAGGAATCCCATTCTTCTGTCAGTATGGAAGAGTTCCTGGAGATGAAGAGGGAGAGAGATCAGCTTCATGCAGAGAAGACTGAATTGGAGATGAGTGTTGCTAGAATCCAAATGGCTAATCAGGAAATCAAAGGGAAAATAGAAGACCAGGATAAGAGACATGCTTTTGTGGTGAAGAGCTTTGAGATAGACACCGCTTATTATGGCAAGGTCAGCCAAGCTTTGGAGTCATCTACAAAGGAGCACGACATTACCAAGGAGAGGTTGGCTAGAGCTTTGAAGGAGCACGACAATACCAAGGAGAGGTTGCCTTGAGGTTTTACGTGAATATGTGGTCTCACTTGTATGTTTCTCTTGACCCAATATTGAGGACTCATATACCCAATGTCTTAAGGTTTTTGGTGAATATATGGTGTCAAGGTCTCTTAGATATGAATGTTTAACCCATTAAAACTTCTGGTGCTCACTGGACTCCTTAACGCGTGGTATAAGAGCCATGGTTAGGCTCAATAGGGAAATGGGAGTGGAATCCTAGTATGTATCAAGGCTAGTGATATGGGTGATTCACTTGTGAAGGAGCTTGTCGGGGTTCATATGTGAGAAATGGAGAAAAAATTGGATATATAAGAGTAAGGACCCATACTCCTCTTTTTTAAAGGTTCAAGTATGCAGCAATAACGTCGTTTATGAAAATCAACTTCTAATTAATGCGAATTTCCACGATGATATCACCTCCAACCCATAAACCAGATCGCTACCAGAACACATTAAGAAGAAGACGACCGCATTAAAGAACTCCATAGAATCTCCCGATCTTGCATCGTTTTTAATGTTCGTTATCAAGGACATCCGTGGGAAAATGTTATGTGATGAAGATCGTCTACTAAAGTCCTCCTCCAAGCAACAACTAACATCGAGTTCGTGTAATATCCTTTACATCAACACACTCAAGAAGCAAGGACTCCATCATCAAGATCTAGATCCATGTGATGACATAAGTCTCCTCGTATTCAATGATTTTTTAACTCGCCTCTGTGGAGTAGTGAACCTACCGTTGTCACTCGGGGAAGGAGAAGATGAAAGGAAGGTAACTCTTTGTTTCCTAGTAGTTTAGTGTAAGAGTTATTTCAGCGCCATCCTTGGAAAGTCCTTCATGGTTACATTGGATGCAGTAGGTTCCACATCCACCTCTAAGTAACATATCATAATGATGTCGGGAAACCAATTATTCTTGATGCCAACTTAAGAACAACAAGGTCATCCCCAATGATACATTAAGAAACCTCTTCGCCGCCACGGTGTTGAAAGAATCTATGGGTGAACTTAATGAGGTCAAACTTTATGTACGCGAAAACGAGATAAGGTTGATTTTTGATTGAGACTTTAAAGTCGTCAAGCTTGACGATAACCCTAACCTGTCGGTGAAAATAAGGGTCAGACTCATATGTGAGGTACAAATTACATTAATTAAATGTCTTAGATTTGAAACACCTTTTTTCCATCTCCCATCATGAGATGCTCTCGGCCTAATTGTGGCCTATCATCAATTGAACGTCAATCCCAATCCCGATATGTATCCCAACAAAGAAAAAGACAATCTCCAGAGAAAGGCTAGGCTACCGCTAGCACGACTCAATGAGTGTTAGGTTCCAACTTTATTTCATAATTATAGTACACTTAATGGTTATCCAACATTTTACTAGTCAAGAAAGCCTCCGAGAAGTGGAGAATGTGCTTCGATAATTCCGACCTCAACCGAGAATTCTCGAAGGATTCGTATTCGTTGGTTAACATAGACACGTTTGTAGATTATTCAACCGGATACAAATTGTTGTCATTTATGGATGCTTAATATGGGTATAACCAAATATCCATGTTCGAGCCTGATAGAAAGAAAATAGCATTCATGACCGAACAAGTCAACTACCAATGCAACGTGATGCCCTTCCGGTTGAAAAACGAAGGTAGGACCAATCAAAGAATGATGAAAAAGGCCTTTTGAGGGGAGATAAGTGAGATGTTTGAGGTGTAGATGTGGATTTGTGTGCTTGCAAGTATATAAAAGAAATTATCCAAGAAGGTCAAGCTAATGATAGCTTATGATAGCAAGGATGCAAGCCAAATAGTACCTGTTTAATTTTGATGATGAAAACACTTGAAGTCAAGAAACTGCTGAATATATCCCAAGTGGTCAAAGATGCATAATATGGTTTATCAAGGTAGACATTTGTTTAAAGTCAACACGATAGTCCAATGACTCTCGAGTGAAGAATTAGGGTTTATGGTCACTAGTGATTTTCACTATTAATCTCTCATATGATGTTTTTTAACATGGAGATATCTCAGGCTTCATCAAGAAGAATCAAGACTTCTAATTGATGTTCAAAGATAATGATGTCAAGATTTGAAATTTTAGAGTGTGAAAGAGAGAAAGTGTGAAAACTTGCATATTCGTTTCTACTTGAGTGATTAGTGTGTTGTAAAGACACAAGGAGTTTCTAAAAGTATTATAGTTAAATCACACACATTAAAAATGTCTTGAAACCTCTCTTTTTTAATTAAAATCATTAAAAAAAATGTTTTTAAAGCCTAAATAATTGAATAAAAAATTATTCAATTGATTATGAGACTTTTTACAATTGTCTAATTGATTAGATCTTTAGCCTAATGGATTAGATGATGGATAATTGAGTTTATAATTGATTGGTGAAATCTTTTAAAGAATGATAACAATTCTATATCTAAACATTCCATCTTGGGCATCAACAATTGATTATTTGCACTGCCTAACTGATTAGGTTACTAATTTGACCCATAAATTATTCACAAGTTTACACCATATTTTGGCCTATAAATAAAAAGCTTCTCTATCATTTCAAATCATCCAAAAATCGTAAAAAAATCCACTTTTCATTTCTCTCTAAATCTTTCGTAATTTTCTCACAAATTTTGATCAAAGTGCTTTGAGAGCGTTCTTGAGTCTAATATAAATATTGTTCTGGATGAGGACATAATTGTAGATTTACTAAGAGTAAATTTTATCTCTTGTGCAAATAATTTTTCTTTACGAATGTATCATTTTGACCATAAGCTATACCATTAAAAAGTTCTTGGTTTTGAGTTTAGTACCCGTATTCTTGGTTTTAATTCTACTCTCTCTCTCTCTCTCTCTCTCTCTCTCCTCTCTCTCTCTCTCTCGATCTCTCTCTCTCTTCTCTCTCTCTCTCTCTCTCTCTCTTTCTCTCTCTTCTCTCTCTCTCTCTCTCTCTCTCTCTCTCTCTCTCTCTCTCTCTCCTCTCTCTCTCTCTTCTCTCTCTCTCTCTCTCTCTCTCTCTCTCCTCTCTCTCTCTCTCTCTCTCTCTCTCTCTCTTCTCTCTTCTCTCTCTCTCTCTCTCTCTTCTCCTCTCTATATATCTATATTATTATATATATATATATATATATATATATATTATATATATATAATATATATATATATATATATATATATATATGGTGAGAGAAAATAGGGAAATGTCGAGAGTTATTATTGCTACATCATCTTAATCGTATTAAATCACTCTAATTTTTCATTTCTAATGGAATATCTAATAGGATGTGTTAATATTTTAAAAATTGGACCGGAGATTAAACCAGTGAAACTTGCGGTTTAAGATTCCATTGGTTCAACCGGTTAAACATGCGGTTGAACCGTTCATTAAATAAACTAATAATATAAAACTAAATTTCATAAATATGTAAGACATAATCACATGTTCACAACTTAATAAAATAAATATTTTAAAAATTTTATTACAAATTTAATATAACAGTATCGATAATTCATATAATAACATATTATAGTTCTACACTTCATTTCAACATTTATTTAAGAATAATTTGACCAAATTATTACAATAAATTAAATTAAATTAATTCAAACCAAAATTCAAATAATAAAATATAATAACTAAAATAAAATTTAAATAATTAAAAATACATAAATTAAATAAGATAAAATATCAAAAATAAATAATATAATATATTTCATTAAGAAAAAAAACGAATTTGAGTTGAACTACAACAAATAAATCTTAATTGACAACAACAAATAATATTGACTTGAACGACAATCAATATTGAATTGAATATCATGGCTATGTTTGAAAAAGACGGCGTGATGATAATGGAGTGTGGTTGAAAGAAAAACTATAATGAAATAACAAAACTTAAATTTTGATATTGAAGTATTAAAAAATTAAAATGTATATATCAGTTTGATGCATTTTTTTGAAGCGGACGATTTTATAAAACTTACTTTGATTCTTTGGTTCGAATGATTTTAGACGATTCAATCTGATTTTACTTCAATTTTGACTCATTAACAATTTTAAAAGGTTGACCCAACCAGATTTATTTCCGATTCCCGGTCTAATCGATTGAATAGTACAATTTTTAAAACATTGGAATATGATACCAATAAATAAAGAAATTATAATAATGAATACTCTAATATATTGATAATTAATTTAAAAAAATTCTACCATCTATAATACATAATCTAATATGCATTAATTAACTTTTCTTGATATGTAAACTCCTAAAAGTAGTACCAACTCTAAACAAATTTAAAATATCATAATCAACTTTCTTACCTTTCAAATTTTAGACATCCATCCGGAGTTCTAATAAATGTTGGCCACCTTCAATCCGTTATAGATAAAATAACTCAGATAACCAACTTTTTTTTTAAATAAATACCAAAACTAACTCACATTTTCATATATTTTTCAAACTAACACTTTCAAACAAAAAAAAATCAACACAAAAATGACGTCAATTTGACTGATGATAGTATACAAAAAATTAAGAGGAGTCATCAATCCAATTGACGACAGTGTACAAACACAGATAAGAAAAAAATATATCATTGTACATTGTCGCTAATTGAATTAACATCACCAATATTTAAAAAAAAATTAAGTGGATTAATTTAAGGAATACATGAAAATATAGGTTAATTTGGATATTTATTTAAAAAAATTTGATTATTCGGATAAAAACACCAAAATAACCAAAAAAAATATTCACATAAAAGATTTTATATCCTGATCCTCTTTGTACACTTCCGTCAATTGAATTGAATTGACGACTCATCTTAATATTTGAAAATAAATTAATTTGAAAAATACGTGAGAATGCAGGGTTAATTTGAGTATTTATTTTAAAAAATTGATTATTTGAGCTATTTTATCAACAAAACACCAATATTTTTTTCTACAGCAATTCCGAAATACTAAACCGAACATATTTCACCGTATTCCAATTAGGGGTGTTCAAAAATTTGGTTAACTTATCCAAATACCTAATCTGAACTGAATTGAACCATAAAAAACTTAAACCATTTAAATGGTTAATAAATTGAATTGTTTATTTTAACCAATTCAATTAATCTAATTGAATTTAAAAACCACTTTAAACTCTTATAAACTCTTTCCACAATTTTATCTAAAATATAAATACTATTATTTAACAAATTCAATAAACTTAATAAATCATTATATTAAAATTATTATATTAAAATGATAAATATTTTAATCATAATTTTTTAATATTTTTTAGTCAGTTACTATTATCATAACATTTTCACAAAAATTATAATGATTTTGTTGTTTAATAATCCTTCACAAAAGTTATGAATGATTTATATGATATGATGCATTTATCCTCCTGATAATACTTCACGCCAATGAAGAAAATTGAAATACTTGCATTTTCTTCTGTTATCCTACTGTTTTGAATTATTTTTTACATGTGTTCCATGCTCATATATTTTACCTATGTTCTTATTGATGGTATACTTAAGTACTCTTGATGTCATTTTAATCCCAAGGTAAATAATCTCTATTTAAATCAAAATATTTAAACCAATTTTTTTTAAAAAAACTGCTATATAAACCAATTTTTTTAAAAAAACTGCTATATAAACCAATTTTTTTAAAAAAATCCAGATTTGAATTCAATTTTTAAATTCAATTTTATTATAAAAATAAAAAAAGAAACAGTTTTTTTAAATATATAAAAAAACCAGTTTAGAATTTGGTGAAAAAATTAATCCAATTTTTTAAAAAATTGGTTTTAAACTGGTTTAAATAAATTAAACTGATTTAAATAAATTAAACTGGTTTAAAATTATGAACCGATTCTGAATTGGTTTTAAACCGAATTGAATTGATTAAACAGAGTAACCACTTTTTGCTGAAATGGTTTTTAAAAACTGCATTGAACCATTAATATGGTTCGGTTCAATTCAATTCATGAACCACGAACACCCCTAATTCCAATAAGGGACACAAATGTAGTATCAGCAAAGTGAAAACTGAAAACTGCCAGATGAATAAATCTCCTTGTATACTCGCCAAAAGGTAACGAATATAACACAATTTATCATAATAGCTAAAATACTATGTAAGAACTTCTATGAATATCTAACATTGTTGCTCCACCTTACCGAACCCATAAACTAACCTTGATGAAAACCAACATCAACAAACCTCGAGAAAGCCGAGATTAATAATTGCTCAAAGCATTCCAAATGAAACACATCTTATCAAAAGATTGAGAACATTTCAAATAGGTCACTTATGTATGTAAAAAATAACACGAAAATAGGCCCCTCGGGAATGGTAAAAGCTTTCCCCATAGGCAAATAAACCTATCTCAGACTAAACCGAGGAATTCTATACTTGATAACTTGAACCTGTCCATATCCTCTCTTTTACAATTAAGTGTTCAAATCAAATCAAACCAAACTTATATGGCATCGTGGTAAAAAGCTGGACCCAGCTCAAATCGGACAAGCTGAACAAGTAAAATAACATGATAAATTCAGATGAAAGCTGGGTTCATACTTTCCGGACTAACTATTTTCACAGCAATTTTGAAGCAGTTCCAAAGAAGTGCTTTAAAATGCAACAAAAAATTTGAAACACAACACTATTCCCAATGCCATGTTGAATAGATTCAAATTCAACGTCAAATTAACAGTACCAAACTTATCTTATAGCTTTCTGGATTATTCTACTCTCAGTCTCCCCATTTTAATCATCCTAAAAAAATGTGAAGTAAAGCACAGAGCATTCTAACTTTTGTGTATCTCAATGAGTCGGTGTTCTAATGTACAACAACATAAATACCCGGAAGACCATGGTCGCCATCTGAACATGCTTCGATACAACCTTCAGACATGTAAAGTACGCATCATTCTAACCTTTGTGTATATCTCAATGACACAGTGTTCTGAAGTGCTACAATATAAATACCCGGAGGACCATGGTCGCCATCTAAACGAGTTTCAATACTACCCTCACACATAAGCACTTCTTCTGCCATCTAATAATTACTCTAAGGTGCTGAATTCAAATTGATCCTAACAGAAAATACAGCACAAAATTTTTGAAACTAACATAAAACACAGCAAAGTAGTAGAGCAAGACCTACAGGTCAGTAACCTAATAAAGAGGAATGTAAGATAATGTAGGTTGAAGGTTCTCTCATAATGAAACCCTATAATGATTTTGAACTCTCAACCTAAATATGACAGTTAGCAAAATCCTTTACATGCTCTATAATCATCGGAAAAAAAAACCACTGTGCAATCAGGAGATTTTGGTTCGCACAAGCTTATAGGGATTACAATGTTGAAAACTGTCCAACCTCCAACCCTAGGTTAAACTTTAACACCATGAACTACTCTAAAGCCCCAAAAAACAACCTAAATACAAAAATCCACATTATAAACACTGCAATAAATTCGAGCTCTATTTCAAGTATTCCTCCAACCACTCATCATTCACCTAAAGCAATATAAAGACTAAACGGTTATTTTGGTTGCTAAATATGCGAGGCACTATCTGCTACTATCGTTGTAAAATGTTTAGTAATCGCAAAAACACCTTCAAATGTGTCTTTTGTAAGTAATGTTATGGACAAATTAACTCACAAGACATTCCAAAACCAAATTAACTCACGAAAGATATATTCGAGTATAATACAGACGAACGAAAGACACTATAGTCCTAAAATATTTTGAAATTACAAAAACATCTTCAAGTATGTCTTTTGTAAGTAACTTCTGTGGACAAAGAGTAACAGAAGCCATTCCAGAAAAAAAAACTAACTAAGGAAAGACGCATGTATATCTGCATAATTTTGATCAGTTTTGAGACTATTATCACCCATGAAGCACGGACACTGGAATCACAACACCGACAGTGACACGTCTATACCGATAATAATTTGAAAAACTAAATAGAGAAAAGATCATTAACAGGAACAACACCTTTTACCTTTTTTTTTCAAAGATGTGGTGCTCCAGAGATTATCACAACATCTCACCCATTTAAGAACCAAAGTGACAGAATAAAAACAACAATAAATTGAACCCAGAAATTAACACTGGAATGCCTTATTAACATTCAAACAAAAAAGATCATTAACAAATAATAACAAGCGAGTCAACAATCTCTTTTCAACAAGCATGTGATGTGCAGAAATTGGAGAAAACTAAACATGATTAACCAAGCATCAAAAAGAATTCAAATTTCCAGTTATACCCTTATTATAACACCAAACCTTAATTTTTCGTCTTTAACCTAAGAGCTTCCGATCCGAATTCATCTCTATTCAGACGATTCGTTCTCAGCTATGGCATCTTCGATCTTGAGACGTTCTAGGGCTTTTTCATGGGCCCACGTTTCAATGGTCAAATCAGGCTTGGCGTTAAGGCCAACACCGAGGATCACGATGGTGAGGAAACTAGTGATGTAGCAAGGGAGTTCCCAATCTTCCCATTTGCGAGACTCACCTGGAGCAAGAGGTGTTCTGTTGAAGAGGTAGCCCTTGGGTCTTTCTTCGTGGCCGGGGCTTGTCCATCGGCTTGCACCGGTGCCGGAGCCACCGCGGATTCGGAGAGAGGAGAGGAGACGCTGACGCAGCATGGTGGAGGGGATTGGAATGTTTGTTGGATCCCTCTTTGTGTTAGGGGAAGGGAGTGAGAGAGAGAGAGAGTGAGACCTGGCTTAACAGAAACAATAGAAATTGGCTGAATGAGAGTGTGTGGGCTTTATAAGGCTTTGGAGGTGTTTGGGCCTTTGTGTGCTGTTGGTGTTGATATATGCACTCCTACATAACTCAAAATCAAAAATATGTGATTTTAATTTTTTACACTTTTATTTTTATTATATTTTCAACTTATTTGAATTCAATATAAACTCACTCCACACAAAAAAAAAAATTATTAAGTTTTTGTAGTGAATAGAATTTTCTCAAAAACTCTTTTTAAAATTTTTTAATTTGTTATATTTTATTTTTTGAATTCCTATTGAAAATTTTAATATTAATTTTTTGTATATGTTTTTTATTTAAATTATATTTTTTAAAATATATATATATATATATATATATATATATATATATTTTTATCTTTTTACAAATATGAAGATGATTTTATCGTGCGATAAAGGTTATTCACTTTTAATTATTATTTTTTTATTATAAAATTAAGAGTATGTTTGGATCAAAGAAAAGGGATGAAATTGAATGGGCTGGAATGAAGTCATGCTCTATTGTTTGGCTTTAAAAATATTAGGGGATTTCTTAATGCACCTTATATATTTCTTAGGCGTCATGCAAAATTTCTAAAATGCCCTTAATTTCTGGAGATGCATCTCCGGACGCACCAAATACATTCAACACAGACCATTCTGAGTGGTGCCTTATAAGTTGGGCTTTTTAAATTTCGGAGATGCATCTCCGGTATATTTCCGTATATGCATTTCTAGAACGTCTGCAAACCAGAACCAGAAGCATACAACAAAAACATGTAATTTGACAAAATAAAATTAACATTCATAACATAAAATAAGCATTACATAGATGATTTTAACATAAAATGCAACGTTGCACTTTAATATCCAGGTGGACGCTTAAACATCTTAAGAAAATCTTCGACCGGTCTTGGAATCGTTGCTTTCAACCCGAGCGGAATTTTTGTTTAGAAATGGAAAAATGTATCTCACATAGTATTTACATCTGCATTCGTCTTGAGCTCAAAGTTGCAAAACTCAATCTTCCATCTGTTGTCAATCGACGGTGAATAATACTCGAGCTTCACAATTTTTCGATTGTCTCCGTAAGGTAGGAGATAATGGATTTCGGCTGCAATATATGCAAGAGATGTGTACTTTGTGAGCTTAAAGTTTTGCCCGGGAGTTTCGTTAGAGTATGAGGCATTTGCGACATATCAATTGATATTTATTTGTGACATTTGAGATATTTTCAATTTATGTGAAATAAGGAATAATGGCACCTTAATTTATAGAATTTGTAGACAATTGTGGACCATTCAAAACTTATCATGCATCTTACGGAGATATATCTTTGGTTCCGCACCTTATTATCTTGTTCTGGAGATGCATCTACAAAACCTCTCCTAAACAAGTTTGAAAACTGAACCTTTGAAACAAAACCTTTTTTACAAAAAGAACAAATATTTTCCTGGGGAAGACCAAAATTGCATTAATGAAAAAATGTTTAATATTACACTTTATTTATATTGAGACACAATTACATACACTTATTTGTCCGGCTAAACAGGAAATTAAAACAAATCGAAACATATGTCGCCTGCTAAATATATGGGTGGTACCCCATTTGACTTTTGTTAATTCGAACTCATGCATCCTTTTCAAAAAATGATTCGGCCAAGTCTCAGCTTTTGTTTTTGAATGAGCCATCCACTCTGGTGATATAAGTGGTATAGGGCATCCCAGTTTCAAGTAAACTTGAGTAAAATGTTATGATTTTGAAAGCCACCCACCCAATACACATAATCCGATCATTTGGATTTTGAGGTGGGGCGGTACGCAATGGGAAAAAGGTTTCTGAAAAACCGTATCATGTAAGATCAATACACATCATATCATACATGCATGTTATAAGCTGGCCCATTTTAGGTAAGCGCATTCATTTTTCCTCCGGTTTTAGTCCACTAAGGAAAGGAACAAGAGACTCATAAACTTTATTGAAGTGTTCTTTCTTTCCGTATAGCTGTGTGTACGAATCTTTATAAGTCATTAACTCTTGGATAAGTTTATGGCGGACAAGTTTATGATTATATTCTCCTTTATCGAGTAAAGCTGAAACAACTCGATATCCATAATTACCATCCCCCTCAACATTGATAATCTTCTCGATGTATTTGTGAATAAAAACGGGCACCTCGTTAATGAATGGATTTTTTTTGTGGAGGCGGTGTAGGAGGTGGTTTGCTAATGCGAGCTCCTTTAACAACACTTTTTTAAGATTTTGGAGTTGGTGAGTCAGGAAAAACTTTATCAACATGTTCAAAATATGAAGGAGACTATGTATTAGAATTGTCATTCGATGTAGGCTTGGTTTTCTTCGGAGCACCTTTTGTTTTTACTGGTTGAGAAGATGGTTTCAAGTCGGTGGTTTCTGGATAGGAAATCTTCCGGATAGTCATTCGGTATGGATTGGTGCCCAATACTATACACTTGCTTGATATTTGATATTTTTGGGTCTTTCCCATTTCAATGTTGCAAGTATATTTTTCGGTTGAACCAAATTCAA
The DNA here is from genome assembly GCF_024323335.1 of Lathyrus oleraceus. Lineage (NCBI taxonomy): Eukaryota > Viridiplantae > Streptophyta > Magnoliopsida > Fabales > Fabaceae > Lathyrus > Lathyrus oleraceus. The sequence continues at coordinate 232,393,228 of NC_066584.1, forward strand.
TGTAATGAGGGCAATGCATTCCTTCTCTTCTGAAATGAGTCGATACACACTAGGATGGCCTGCTAATTTTTCACACAAACCATGGTTATGCAAACCACATATGACATTAAATCTCCAAGTTTTGTTTGCCAACATGTAACCACAGACCTTAAATGGAAACTCATATTTTCTTGAATCGGTGTCGTCTCTTTTAAAATTTCAGAGAGGAGTTTTATATTTCCCGCTTGTTTCGCACGTCATTGTCACAAAAGCGCGTCTTTTATCCGAACCATTATTGGACCTTCTGATAATCACACAAAATCCAACCTTGGAGGGCTCCATATGAATCCATTGAAACATTTGATCACGAGATTCAAACTCTTGCTCGATTTTAAATTGGTTACCAACATCTACCGCTTTCACAACACCATTTTGGACATTCGGGGAAACAACTTGTTTGGGGAAAATAGTTGGGTGCACCATATCTACTGAAAACAATTACAACATAACAGTTTATAAGCGTAAGTGCTTGAAACAAAATTGGAAAAGAAACACATACTACTTCCAAAAATTCATTCCGGAAAAGTTCATACTTGTTTCGGAGATACATTTTCGAACAAAATGCACGTTTTTTCAGACAAAGAACATGATTAATATGAGCAGTGCAATGTGAAATAAAAGGATATTTATCTGAAATTCTAACTTATTTTTCTCCATTTGATATGATGAACCACAAGATAGGAGATTTAGAATGAAAAGTGGATTTAGAATGGAGGGGTTTTGGTGAGGATTTGTAGAGGAAAAAAGCAATGGCAACAATGATTGTGTGATCATGCATTTGTGTTTTTTTATCAAATTATTCTAAAAATACATATCCGAAAATATCTGACATGCAAAAGTGACATAATATTTTAAAATCCCGCTTAATCTTCCAAAGATACATCTTCGAAAAGTCTGCTGAACTGATCAATTATGAATATATTTCTTAAAATATACCGGAGATGCATCTCCGGAATTTAAAAAATACAACTTATAGGATGTCACTCATAATGACATGTGTTGAGTGTGTATTTTATGCATCCGGAGATGTATCTTTGAAAACTTGAGATATTTTAGAAATTTAACGTGGTGTGTAAGAAACATATATAATGTATTAAGAAATTCCCAAAAATTAATGGAATGGGATGGAACCCGTTTCATCCAATACCCCTATTTTAGCTCATTTTCCATTCCACCCAAGTATCCAATGGAATAGAATAAACTAATAACACAATTCCAATTTTGTCCAAAATTTAATTTCACTAACCATATGAATATTTCTGAAGTAAAAGGTAAAAATAGAATAAAAAATTAAAAATATCATTAATACATAATAATAAATAAATAAATATCGATAATAGATAATTATAATCAATGTAATCACCATACTTAAGATAGTCTGGTGTCGATAATACACAATAATAAATAAATGAATTTAGTGCTCAAGAATAATGTCGATAATATAAATAAAATTAATTAAGATAATTAAGTTAAAGGTTAACCAAGAGATCATTCTTATATTTGAAATAAAAGTTTAAATATGAGATTGTTCCATTCGGGAAGCAAAATTGTTGGTGTAAATTTTTATATGGTTATGCATATCTCTAGTGCGGATGCACGGGTGGATCTATAAGGTTAGCACTCCAACGCGCAAGTCGGTGAGTAATTGAAAAGGGATAGAGTGAATTATGATCAAAATTGTACTTTAGACTACACGCGTTGTGACTTATATACGATGGATGGTAGTTAGGCCTATTTTACATTGAGCCTATGGCCGACCTAGAACAGTTTTTCCTAAGGCTTGTCATGGTATGGCATATGGGAAACCTTTGAAGAAACTGTGTCAGGCTCTTTACGTCAGGATCTTCGTGTCAAGAGCGGAACATATTTGGGGGAACAAGGCCATTAAATGTCAGTCTCATCATTGAAATGTTTCATATGATTTCCTTACTGTAACAACCTGTATAATATATATAGAATAATATCATACAAGTGTTGTTATTTGGTATTGACACAATCATAAGTTCCTATTGACATCATTATATACACATGTCCAACTAAAACATAAATGGCACATGTCATACAATAAAGCCTAAAAATAAAAATCTAAGAATTATGTACAATATCTTCATTGTACACAACTCTATAGCGGAAGATCACGATAATCGCCGTCCCTTGAAACATCAGTAGATAGCTTCTCTTGAATTCAACCTCCAAAGAATACCTGAAAAATAACAATAATAATGGGATGAGATAATAATCTCAGTGAGTTCTCCTATCTTATGGGCTAACTCGGCTCTACATGGCTTCCTAATCAAATCCTAACTCGAGTCTTCATCTCTCGTTACTTATGTATCATGCACACGAGATAACTAAGCCTCAAGTATCTAAGGGATATTCTCAATGTATAAAAACATGTCACTTGAGTGCATCCGCTCAACAAATCACTATTCGGATTCACGAAACATCAATCCCCGAACGGACTTACGTCTAAGACAAGTCTGATTCATGCATGCTCGTATGATTCGACTTTAGCGGTGGATATCGGGTCATCTATGAGTTCCAAACTCATTTCAAGCGACTGTCATCCGTATGGGACTCTAACCCACTTAGGGTATCTTTCACCGTATGAGACTCTAACCCACTTAGGTGTCCACCTTTCCCCCATGTCCGCCATGGTTGGGGCTTAAATCCAATTGAGGCATGAATCATTGGTGCCACATCCCCACTTACCGCTTTACCTAAGCCTTTGAAGTGATATGTGCACCACCAAAACTAATTCTGAATACGTGATTAATTCATAATAATAAATAGGACTTTTGGAGCAACGCTCCTCACCAAAATAGGACTTTTGGAATAAAATTTCCTCACCAAAATATCAAACAAATCTCATGATATCATATAAATTCTCATGGCATCATAACATGATTCATTCTCATACATAAATCACACATGTTCCATAAAAAGCATGTTAATGTATCGTTCTGTGACTACTTGTTCGTTGTACACACCACAATACGATTACGTCCAACCATCACTATCTAAATCATTTCATAACTTAAGTTATCTTTCTAAGTCATTTACCTAATATCCTCCTAGGTTTACCTCACTCATAAGTTTTAGTCATTTTATTGTGTAACCAATACAATCAACCAATCATAAGCTCTTAATAATTCATGCACACACACAACCAACAACATGTATAGCATACATTGAAGTCCACAAGATGACATAACATGCTACAAGGTCCATAGGCAAGGTTATCACTCAACCCGTCGCAATCTAACTCATTAATCGATCATTCAAACCTAGTCGGAATTCTAGGTTAAAACATACACAAACTTATATAAATCGACCGATTAATGTTAATATAATGCATACACATCATGGTATAAGTTATAATGCATCCATGGTGGTTTAGAAACATGAAATAAGTGGCTTATGGCAAAACAAGGCTAAACCAATCGATTGCATTTGGAGCCAATTGATTGCATGACGTTTCTGTAACGTATTTTTCACAAAATTGACAGGACCAATCGATTGGTCTGCCATGTCAATCGATTGACATCAGTAAAACTGTTTTTTCTTCACAGAAACATGAACCAATAAATTGGCTCTACAACTTTTCTGCAACCAATCGATTGACACCTGCATAAACTCCGAAAATACCTCCTATAAACTCATCCTTTGACATTCTTAATCACTCTAAATCATGGCAAGACATGTACAAGCACAAACTCATATGAATCAACAACATAATCCACACAACATAGCATCTATTCATATAGACAACATGAAAGATCACAAACAACATACAACAACAATAACAACAACATGGCACCAACGTATAGCATCCAAGGGAAGTTTGAGCACAACAATTACATCATAGATTCACACAAATCTTAACTACCAAAACATAGATTATTTCCCCCCAAAAGCTAAATCTATCTAAGAACTCACCTTGAAGGCGAAGATGATGAAATAGAGATGAAGTTGGTGATGATGATGATGATGATGAAAATGAGATGACGGGGGTGATGATGAAGATGACACCATCTTCCCATTCCTCCATGAGTTTCTTCTTCTTCTTCCCATTCCTTCTCTTCCTCTTTATCCCTTCCTCTCTCTTCTTATTTCCTTTATTTCTCCCTTTCTCATAACTCTCTTCCTCTCCTACCTACTCTTTCTTTCTATCCCTCATTCATATCCACTTCTTCTTTATTTTTAATCACCCACATACATATATACATATATATATATATATATATATATATATATATATATATATATATATTAATGTTACCAAAAATGTCCTCTCTTGTACTTATTAATATTGGTTTGTCTCTTTTATTAATAATGAACTCTCTTCAGAGTTCACAGATTACTCTATTAGTCTCAACTGACAACATTTAGAGCACATATGAGCTCTAATTGTTCCAACTGACAAAAGATAGAGTACATAGGAACTCAATTGGTTTCAACTGACAACTAATTGAGCATTTTAAGGGAATATGATATATTACATTCTCCCCCCCTAATATTGAAATTCGCCCCCAAATTTCCTCCAGTCCACCAGTAAACTCTTCTTGTATCACCGCCCTAGGTCAACACTTGACTTCTCTTTGATTCAAACCTCAGACATATTTATTCTTTCGACTTATCTTCCTTGGTAACTTCTTTATCGTGTGAACTCTCAATACTTCATGGTTTTAACCATCTCCTCATTCCAATATTGGATTAACGTTTAAACTTGCTCCCACTTAATTGATCTGATATACTGCTCTACATCAGTTGGTCGCTTTCCTTCCGGAAATCACGACTTCCCTTCCTTGCACTAAGTTACATAAAACATAATTACGACATCTTATCTTGAATTGGTTAATCAATTCTCATTAATTTTTCATAAGAAAACTTATTGATTCCTTGACCGCACACAATATTAACTACTCTTCTCTTATTATTCTTTCAACAAATGCGACAAACTTTGTAATCCATCTATTGATAATCTCATAAATTTCACTTGATATGATACCATATGTTGTAAGCCTCTACTCGCACTGTTTCACTTCTCTCGTACTACTCCAATAAGATAACATCATTAGCACGATCTTGTCTTACTCCCATTCTTATGAGTAACTATATCTCTGATCCTTATAATCTTGATTGATCTCTTTCATTTATCACCTTCTACTGCGCTACTCTGATTCCAACAATGGAACACCTGGGATTCTTAGGTACCATTTGTTAGCTAACAGTCTACATAGAAGACCACGCCTATCCTCTAGAGTGTCCACCACCTAAAACAGTACTAGGACCTCATTGACATTCATTAGTAGAATAAACTTCTTGCTGACACACAAAAGTTTAGAATATGACCAACACCCTCCATAAGATAGATATGTAGGAGCCACGTGATTACAACCATAAAGGTGCACGACATTCAGATTTATCCTGTGCTCGAATGAACTTATCCAAATTAGTTTCACAATACCTGATTCTTGTTACTATATTCCATATCACATCCTCTTATAGGTTCTGAATAATTTAAGGTTTCTGCTGACACAGGATCTCGAACAATAGCAAAATAACACCATCAAGGAACTTCAGGTCATTGATGAGAAGCCACTTATAAGAAACCTTAAGCAAACTAGACTGTAATTGTAAGTTTCCATACTAGTCTCGGTTTCACACCATGCTTCACACTTTTAGAAATAACATTGCACTTCTTATCTAGAACCCTTCATCTTAACGTCCCGGTCCATCTTCAATAATCTTAGCCCATGCTCTTACTAATATACAACTTGAGTTACATGGTTAACTTCAGGAATATTTGATTCCCGTTCCTCCTCAGAAGTATAACTCATGAATCCTTCCAATAAGGTAGAGTATCGTTGTCTACAAAATACTAGTCTCCTGGGGGTCCACATCTGGAGCCATGAATCCAAGAAATTATTGAATGCCATATTCCGACTAACCAATTTACACCTTAGTAACGCATATGTAAATACATAACTAACCTCCTCCAGATCACCACTCGGTCTTCCAGCTCCATTCCTTATAGTTATTCATAGTCATAACAGTGGTACTTTCAAGACTTACTTAAACTAAGCATGGTTCACCAGGTGGGTTCCCCAAACATTTGAATTTCATGATATCTCTACAGATGACCAACTATGCCCTACACCTTCAAAAATCCCAATTTCAAAACTACTGATCTGACTTGTGGTGACTTGTAACTCCATCCTTGATTTGTACATCCATAACGATACACTTATGAGATTTAGGATACCCTTAGCTCCAACAAGGTGGGAGTGTTTATACTTTGTGATCAACCAACCAAACACTCCCCAAGAAGATAAATAACAACCAGATTTTCAATAAGCCAATATTACTCTTGCCATTCAAATAAAATGTACTTAAGATGAACCTTAATATTACGACATACTCATTAACTTGGATTCTCTTCCATACCGTTATCTATTGAACAATTTATCACACAGAAGCCACTCATCTAGATGACCTGCAACTAACAAACCTTATCTCCTTCTTATGAGTCCATACGACATAGTTTATTTCACGTTCCACACTTAGCTCCATATTCAAGCTTGGTTTGTCCTTCGTTGTCTAACATAAAATCAATTTCTCGAAACACAATACTCATTACTCATCAAAGTGTGTATTACTTCGCATGTATCTCAAGACAAGGAATCCATTACACATACTTGTGACCATAATGCCGCCATCAAATACTTCTCTTAATACCTAGGTTTAACTTTTTCCACTACACTCCTTCCTCTAAAAATTTCAACATGTGAACGATCATCAACCATATACCCATATCTTAGCCTCAATAAAATCCTTATGACTCCATAGTCTCCTTATCTGAAGTGCATTCCATTATAGTAGTTGTAATGCAAGATTTACACTGCTCTCAAACTCTATATTTTCTTTCTATCTAAGGTAATCCTCTCAACTCCAATTACATAACCATTCTACTAGAATTCCTTAAATCCAACTTACTTACTCTTCTACTCAACCAGATCTCCTACAACCAAAACTCACCGAAGCTTCCATTATTATATAATGTGTGTTCTCTCTCTCCAACACAAACTCTTATAATTGATCCTTAGATAATTCAACATTCCATAATGGTTTCTTACTAACATTGAACCTCTGACGAGCTATCCTGAATCTGACCTTCCTTCTAAGACTGAATATACTTGATTTATCTTCTAGCCTCCATTTGGT